>NC_139582.1:2385887-2423387 GCF_946808225.1 Silurus aristotelis | reverse complement strand
TAGATAGATAGATAGATAGATAGATAGATAGATAGATAGATAGATAGATAGATAGATAGATAGATAGATAGATAGATAGATAGATAGATAGATAGATAGATAGATAGATAGATAGATAGATAGATAGATAGATATTATATGAAAAAAAACTGCCATTAGTCATTGGACTAGCAAACAAGTCTATTGGATCAACATGCATGTGCTCAGCGTGCTGTCCATCCTGATCCTCACCTCATGCCTGTGTGATGGCAGAAGATCAAGGGGAAATGGAGCAGGTGAGTGAGCACCTAATAATATAGCCTGTTTTTTAATGCAATACAACAGTTGCAAGGCATAGTTCAGGTGTATTAGGGCCTGTATCATATCTGGAAGTTGATTTGTGGTGGAGGAAAAAGGAAGGAGAAGTCAGCGCCATTTGTGTAAGAAAACAGAGGTGCTTTATACTTGTCACATGGACATTAGAGAAAAGTAGAATTCTTTCTTTGCATATGCCAGTGGTGATAGAAGGCTGGAGTCAGAGCACATGATCAGCCATTTTACAGCATCTCTGGAGCACTGAAAAATGACAGCTTGGTGATACTGGGGCTTGAACCCCTGACCTTCCGGTCAGATCCTTAACTACTCAGCTTTTACTTCTCCAAAATCGAAGCAGAATACTAGTTTGTAGTATCAGAGACCCGACGATTAGACTGGGGTTGAGTTATTTAGCAGGCCACTTAAGATCTTCACATTTATAGCATTTGGCAGACGCCCTTAGCCAGAGTGACTTCCATCTGAGCAGTTGAGGGTTAAGGGCCTTGATCAAGGGCCAAGCAGTGGCCCCAGCTTGGCCCCAGCTTGGTGATGCTGAAACTGTAACTTGCATATCTTCATGGAGCTGGATTTGAACCTTGTGGCATTATCATTCTGTAACAGGTTTTGGTCATCTTCTCAAGTGAAGGGAAAATTTAATTCTTCTGCATCCAAAAAACGTCCTATACAATGGTGTGCATCCAAAAGAACCACATGCGGCTGGAAGATATATAGCAGGTGTCCTAATATTCTGGTCACCATACCTCTTTGTAAAAACTAAAGTTGAAAAAATAATCACGGTGCTAAACAGCAGCAAAGCAAAAGATATTTATGGACTTGGTACTTCTTTTCTAAAACAATATAAGGACATCCTCTCTGATCCCTTAACAACAATGATCAATCAATCGATTAGTGAGGGTATTTTTCCAGCAGCTCTAAAATCTGCGATTGTTACCCCTATATTTAAGTCTGGAAATAAACAAGACATGAACAATTACCATCCAATAAGTATTCTCCCAGCTGTGTCAAAAGTACTCGAAAAGACGGTGGTGTAGCAACTTACCATCCACTTTGAATCACAAGCTCTCTTAAATCCAATGCAATTTGGTTTCAGGCGTAAATATTCTACAGACTTTGCATGTTGCTACCTCTTGGAAACTATCAGGGCATATGTGAATCAGGGAAGAGTGGCGGGAGCGGTCTTCCTTGATCTGCGTAAAGCTTTTGATACTGTTAATCACCAGATACTCTATAGTAAATTAAATCAATATAGTCTCTCTGAGCTCACCCAAAACTGGATAAGATCTTATTTGAGTGACCGACATCAGTGTGTACAAGTAAATAACATCAAATCTGCGTTTAGAGCCACCTCGTTGGGAGTGCCGCAGGGGTCTATTTTGGGACCCTTGCTTTTTAGCATCTATATAAATGATCTCCCTAGAGTGTGTTTGGACGTAGACATAATCATGTATGCTGATGATACGGTGATCTTCACTTATGGGGAAAACAAGCTGGAGGTTGCTGACAAATTATCAAAAGGAATGCAAAAAGTTGTAGAATGGTTGCAGACGTCTTGTCTAACCTTAAATTTTGATAAAAACGGTCTCAATGTTTTTCTCAAATAAACGTAAGTTACATCTAACTCAAAATATTCAAGTAAATGGGCAAAGTATTAAAAATGTAAAGTAAACAAAATATTTAGGTCTAATTATTGATTTCAAATCTAGGTTTTAAAAGTCATAAAAAAACTTGGTAATAAATTGAAATTTAATTTGATGAATTATAAACATATTAGAAATTCATTAACTACAGAAGCCTCGAATATTTATTATAATGCTATGATTGTTCCGCATCTACTGTATTGCATGTCTAGTTGGTCTCAGGCGTGTAAAACATCTTAAAATTACTAGAATCATTATATAAAAGGGCAATAAAAATTCATGATAAAAAGCCTCGTCAGTACCATCATTGTAATGTACTGAGTAAATATAATATTTTGAGTTTTGAGAACCTCATTAAACAAAACCAAATTTCTGCTTTATTTAAAATTATTCATAATATTGCTGCTCCCCCATTGAGAAAATTTGTCACACTAAATTCAGATAGACTTAATAGAGCCACATGGGTGACAGTCAGAGGAGAGTTCCAAGATGCAGAACCACTTATGTTCAACATTCATTCTTTTATAAAGCAGCAAGCCTTTGGAACACTCTTTCAAATGATATTATTTTATGTACAAACTATAGCACATTTACACGCCTGACCAAACTAGTAGACTGTGAGTGAGTGAGTGAGTGAGTGAGTGAGTGAGTGAGTGAGTGAGTGAGTGAGTGAGTGAGGGAGTGAGTGAGTGAGGGAGTGAGTGAGGGAGTGAGTGAGGGAGTGAGTGCTAGATTCATTAAGTGGAGAGTGTTTTTATGATGTGAGTGAAGTAAGGTTTTTCTTGTATAACTTCTGTTAAATTATGAAGTGGAGAGTGTTTTAATGATTTTATTGATGTGAGTGAAATAATGTTTCCATGTATGATACTGTATGTATTTCATGACCTTTTGCAAATGTAACATCTGTCTAGGGACTGCAGGTGGAAATTAGCATTTTTTTGCTATAACCTGGCACATGACATCTCTTCTTTCTTAGAATAATGTTCTCTGTGCATTGTCCCTGATTAAGTACAAATAAACTCATTCATTCATTCATTCATTGTAGCAAACTCCAGTAAAGAAATCTCTTTAAATGCATAGTCAAGGAACATCAAGGAATATCCATTTCAGATTTTTAGATATCAGATATATGAGGCAAAAACACAAGCTGACTGTAATTTAGCCCACAAGCCCAACAAAGATACCAAAGTTCATATCTGCTTCTTTGGGACCATGTCTGTCTGATGTCTGCAATGCAGCCAGTGATTGTTGTGGGAATACAGTAGTTTTGTATACATGGTTTCTCTCTTTATTTTCCATAATCAAGGTGGATAAAATGAACAAATACTTAATTATTGATTTTTTTATATATATTTATATATACAGTACAGACCAAAAGTTTGGACACACCTTCTCATTCAAAGAGTTTTCTTTATTTTCATGACTATGAAAATTGTAGATTCACACTGAAGGCCTCAAAACTATGAATGAACACATGTGGAATTATATATGGAATTATATACATAACAAAAAAGTGTGAAACAACTGAAAAATGTCATATTGTAGGTTCTTCAAAGTAGCCACCTTTTGCTTTGATTACTGCTTTGCACACTCTTGGCATTCTCTTGATGAGCTTCAAGAGGTAGTCACCTGAAATGGTCTTCCAACAGTCTTGAAGGAGTTCCCCGAGAGATGCTTGGCACTTGTTGGCCCTTTTGCCTTCACTCTGCGCTCCAGCTCACCCCTAAACCATCTCGATTGGGTTCAGGTCCGGTGACTGTGGAGGCCAGGTCATCTGGCGCAGCACCCCATCACTCTCCTTCTTGGTCAAATAGCCCTTGATGCCTTCAGTGTGACTCTACAATTTACATAGTCATGAAAATAAAGAAAACTCTTTGAATGAGAAGGTGTGTCCAGACTTTTGGTCTGAACTGTATATAATCTTTATATCCATAAGAGAATATCCTCATATCTTTATATTACCCAGTTATACACTTTGTATAACTTTTGTACATACATTGTACTTATTGTAAATTTTTATATCCCGTATATATACAGTATATATACTGATGCCTTATGTAAATGTCTGTTTATTTGTGAAACCAAACTCAACAAAGAGCATGAAGACAAAATATTCTTGTAAATGTTTTAAGGTAATTATAGTGTTTTAAATTACGTAAATCATCAGAGACACCAAACGGAACATTTGCAATGTTTTCATGCGTTTCCATTTAAATTAATTTGCTTTGGTAATTTTGACGATTTTAACGAGTTAATTTTGACAGCCCAATTATATATTTATATTCTCAGTCTCCCAGAGCACTTTTAAAATATCTATCTATCTATCTATCTATCTATCTATCTATCTATCTATCTATCTATCTATCTATCTATCTATCTATCTATCTATCCATCCATCCATCCATCCATCCATCCATCCATCCATCCATCCATCCATCCATCCATCCATCCATCCATCCATCCAGAATTAAATTAAATTAACATTAACTAAACAATCAAAGAAAAACTCCATAAAAATGACAGTAATCATCAGCAGGAAGTTCAGTGTGTGTTTCAATCTGTTCCAGAAGTGTTCGGGTTGAAGACAAAGACACACTATAAGCCCAAATCCATGTTTAGGATGTATACTCATGGGAAGGATATGGAGGACTCCTGTACTATCGAGCTCTTTCAAGCCCACACCCTGCAGTCCTGCAGCTTCAACACCAGCCACCCGCTGGTCATCATAATCCATGGATGGTCGGTACGAGACTTCATGATCAGCAGGAAAATACCACAATACAACGAAATGAATTAAAAATAGCAGTACAGTATATACAGATTAGACTCGAATTACATACTGAAATGTTGTGTTCAATACTAAATATTTACCATGCAAAAAAGTCTAATCGATTCATTTATGACTTTTTTGGGAACTGTAGTCTCGAGGGTCTGTTCCAATCGTTCCAGTCATTAAGCAGCTCATGGATTTTGGGAAATTGGGGCCAAATTAAATTGAGGAAATATTAAACCTGTTTTAGATGATGCAACAGATTACTCTGCTTCTATTAGCTTAATTAAACCAAAGATGTTCACATTCCAATATTACATTTTATTATCACAATGATGCAAATCAAATATGCTTTTAATTCCTATGCATCTTAATTAGAGGTACAAGTAGTGTTCAAATGTGTTCTTTAACTCAGTAGAAGCAGTGGCATCCATACTGCAATATGCAAGAATAGCATTCAGAGAGAAATACTAAAGTAAATGCAATAGTGCATGCATTTGAACTCATGACCTTCTAATGAGAGGGTCAACATCTTAACCATTGAGTTACCACCTCCCCACTACCGTCTGAAGTTTTGTTCTCATTCAGATGTAGGTTCATCCCAAAAATTGCTCAGTAGGGTTGAGGACAGAGCTCTATAGCAGGTCACTCAAGATGTTTAACTCCAAACCATGTAAAGTTTATGTTCATAGAGCTGGCTTTGTGCACCGGGGCATTGTCATGCTGGAAAAAGATCTGGAAATTTTGGAAAAAGGGAAATTTTGTGGGAACAGTTTGAAGAATCAAAAATCGGGTGTCCTAATACATTTATCCATAACGTGTAGGTATAAATCGAGGAGACGTCAGGAGAAGATGATCAGAGTAATAAGGGTGACAGTATGGAGAGTTTCAGGGTGTCTGCAATAAGCATGTTAAATATTATTGCATTACTACAATAAATCAGGATCTCGTAAACCCATACAGTCTTTCATGCCCAGTTTCAAGAACAAGAACAAGGCTAAAGTTGACGGTAAATAACCCAATCTGTTTTGTGACTGTAGATGGACGGGATGATAGAAAGCTGGATCACACGACTTGCCTCTGCACTTAAGAGCACACACGAAAATATTAATATTGTGGTCAGTGACTGGCTGACCTTGGCACAGCAACATTATCCCATCGCTGTTCAGAACACTCGAGTGGTGGGGCAGGAAATCGCCCGGCTGCTCATGTGGCTCGAGGTGAGGCGATCTAACGAAAGTAAGAGTTTATGCTTTCAAAGAACACAATACAAACATATATACTGTGTATAAAATCATCAGTCTGCCATTTCCGTTTTCAGGATCTCACCCAGTTTCCTGTAGGTAACGCTCATCTTATCGGGTACAGTCTGGGCGCTCACATCGCAGGATTTGCTGGAAGTAATTTAGCCGCTTCAGGGAGGATTTTGGGAAGAATCACAGGTGAGAGAAAAAAATTATAGATCAATTTATCTGAATAGAAGGGTGTGCTTTTTTATACTTGTCCCATGTACTTTACAGCAAAGTGAAATTCTTTCAGTGATGTTAGGAAGGGTCAACCATGATACAGCGCCCTGGGAGTACTGAGAGTTAAGGGCCTTGCTCAGGGGCCCCAAGAGTGGCAGCTTGGCAATACCATGGCTTGAACCCACAACCTTCTGTTCAGTAACTCAGAGCTTTAACCCACAGCTGCCACCTCCCTGCAATTGTTGCATATCCAGGGTCAGCCATTCTGCAGCACACTTGGAGCAGATAGGGTTAAGGGCCTTGCTCAAGGGCCCCCAGCTCTGCATTGCTGGGGTTTGAATCCTAATACTTATAATCATTGACCCAGATCCTTAACCACTCAAGTTTTATAAAATTGTTCTTTGTGTGTGTGTGTGTGTGTGTGTGTGTGTGTGTGTGTGTGTGTGTGTGTGTGTGTGTGTGTATATAGGCCTAGACCCAGCAGGCCCATTGTTTGAAGGCATGTCCCCTACAGACAGACTCTCCCCAGACGATGCCAGATTCGTAGACGCCATTCACACATTTACCCAGCAGCACATGGGGCTCAGCGTGGGCATCAGACAACCAGTCGCCCACTATGACTTCTACCCCAACGGAGGATCCTTTCAGCCCGGGTGCCACCTGCACGTTCAGAACCTCTACGCCCATCTTTCTCAGTACGGCCTCATGGGTAAGCATCAACAGTGATTAAAGAACAGATGAGTGGAGTATCTGATGAGTATCTGTAGAAAAACAGAATCGACGGCTTGGTGGAAGTGTTTTACTAAAATTGATTAAATGGCGTCTTTAAAAAATAAATAAATAAAATACGCCACGAATTCCCATCATGATGAAAAACGAAGGATTTGACAACTTGGTTTACAGGCATAAAAGAAGCTGTCAAGCACAAATCTTAATCATCCCAAATGCAGCACTGATCCGTCCACCCTGCTGAGCTCACGCCTGAAAGCTGTCAAAATACACTTTTCTGTGAAATGGATGAGCCGGACATCTTGCTTCAGATTTCTTAAATCAAAGAGAAAACGCGTCATGTGACAGACAGGATTTTTTAATGAGGCAGTGAGAAAATAAATACAAAGATAAGGCAACTGTAATGCAGAAATAGTGCAGTACATCATCATTTTCAGGCAAGCATTGTGGGTAAATAAGAACTGACATTTTCAGAGACTATGTGATGATAAACATGGAGAAATAACATCTTATTTTATTCCTGTCTGTATCTCTGCCTGCCTGTCTGTCTGTATTTGTCTGTCTGTCTGTCTGTCTGTCTGCCTTTCTGCATTGCTGTCTATCTGTCTCTCTGTTTGTCTGTCTGTCAATATGTCTGTCTGTCTGTCTGTCTGTCTGTCTGTCAAAGTCTGTCTGTGTGTTTTTCTGCATTGCTGTCTGTCTGTCTCTGTTTGTCTGTCTGGCTCTCTGTCTGTCTGTCTGTCAAAGTCTGTCTGTCTGTCTGTCTGTCTGTCTGTCTGTCTGTCTGTCTGTCTGTCTGTCTGTCTGTCTTTGCGTTGCCGTCTATCTGTCTCTGTTTGTCTGGCCGGTCTCTTAGTCTGTCTGGCTGTCTGTCTGTCTGGCTCTCTGTCCGTCTGTCTAACTGTCCCTCTGTCTGCCTGCAGGTTTCCAGCAGACAGTCAAGTGTGCCCATGAGCGAGCTGTGCATCTCTTTATTGACTCTCTCTTGAATAGAGACAAACAGATCATGGCCTACAAATGCAGAGACAACCAAGCATTTAACAAGGGCGTCTGTCTAGACTGCCGCAAAAACCGCTGCAACACTCTCGGCTACGACATCAAGAAGGTCCGAACAAACACCAGCAAGAGGCTGTATCTCAAAACCCGCTCGTTAATGCCATACAAACGTAAGTATGTTGTAAGTGTGCACATATCTAAAACCATCACCTTTTAGTGGCTGGAGAGTTTAGTTCTACAGACGTTTTTGGATTTAATTGAGCAAGAATTTTAACTGGGTTCCACATGTTGGATAAAAGCGTCTGTACCACCAGGAATCCAGAACTTCCTATTGGTTACACTGTGACAATAAACTTATGAACATCAGAGATCAAACTGCCATTAGAAAAGTGTGCAGGAAAAACAGCAAAGTGTTTAAAAGTGAATTTTTGTTTCATGGACGAGTGGAGAAGGAAACCGTGGAAACTCTGCCTTGAAGCGAATTTTCACTTTTTATTATTAACATCTTTGGTTTTCTGTTTATTTCCAGTGAACCACTTTCAGTTTAGGATCCAGCTCTCTACTCGCTTTGAAAAGCTCGATCCTTCTCTCACCGTCAAACTCACCGGGACTCTGAAAGAAAGCGAAACCCTGCCGATCACCCTGTACGTCCGTCCTTATTCTAACCTACAGAGCACAATCTCAGCTTTCCTGCACGTCTATACTGTATACCTCCACAACTTTTACATAACATGCAAGTGGTTTTCTTTCCTCACGCAAATAGCGGTTGCATCACACACTGTTTGTACTGTATATCAGGAACAGGTATCATCCCAGATATGGCCAAGGCCAGTTAAAGGAATAGTACAGCTAAAAAAAACCTACATTTTTATCCCCATAGTGTCACCAGATTAACCCTGTAGAAACAAAACACCTGAATAAATGATCCGAACCAAATTCAAGTAAAAGTTGAGCTCCCTCCACTGGCCTCCTGTAGCTACTGCATCAGATTTAAAAAATACTTCCATACAAAACCAAAACCTTACATATCCTTTACCACTGCTCTACTCATCCCTCTATCCTCTACTACTGCTCTACTCATCCCTCTATCCTCTACCACTGCTCTACTCATCCCTCTATCCTCTACTACTGCTCTACTCATCCCTCTATCCTCTACCACTGCTGTACTCATCCCTCTATCCTCTACTACTGCTCTACTCATCCCTCTATCCTCTACCACTGCTCTACTTATCCCTCTATCCTCTACCATTGCTCTACTCATCCCTCCATCCTCTACCACTGCTCCACTCATCCCTACATCCTTTACCACTGATCTACTCATCCCTCCATCCTCTACTACTGCTCTACTCATCCCTCTATCCTCTACCACTGCTCTACTCATCCCTCTATCCTCTACTACTGCTCTACTCATCCCTCTATCCTCTACCACTGCTCCACTCATCCCTACATCCTTTACCACTGCTCTACTCAACCCTCCATCATCTACCACTGCTCTACTCATCACCCCATCTTCTACCACTTCTTTACTCATCCCTCCATCCTCTACCATTGCTCTACTCATCCCTCCATCCTCTACCACGGCACCACTTATCTACCACTGCACCACTTATCCACTGATGAGACTTTAAAGCACTTTAAGGGTTTGTTCTGGATAAGCGTGCGTCTGCCAAATACCATAAATGTAAATTATTTTCTGAAATTGATCCTTCAGTCAGACTGCAATAATCCAATGAGTTATAAACATATTGATTAACCGTGTCTCTTTTACACCATGTGCACCTCTCAGAGTAAAGGCTGTCTCAGGCAACAAGACTCACACCTTCCTTATCACTGTCGACTCGGACATTGGAGACCTGAAAATGATCCACCTCACCTGGGAAGCAGGAACACTGTGGACCAATATGTGGAGCAAAGTGAAGACTATCATGCCATGGGTGAGCAAGGAGGATGGGCCGCAGATCACCATCAGCAGGATTCTGGTCAAAGCTGGGGAGACACAGCAGAGGTAAAACAGCAGTCAATGAAAATACAGAGAAATATAGAGCTGCACAACAGATTGTACATGAACTGCAAATTTCATAGAAATAGAAAATAGAAATAGAAAAATGTTGAAAAACTTTGATATGTGAATTTTCCCAGTGACGTATCATATATAAGGTGAAGTCATTAATATTGCTGCATTTCTTTACATTTGCAGTGCATTTTGCTTTTTCGGAATCATAATCCAATTTCTAAATTATTTACACCCTTACAATATGTCTAACCTGAAGAAAGATTAATCCCTATCTGTAAGGTGTAAAAAAAAATTTATACAGCGCCCCCTCGTGGATACATTAAGCCCTACTTTTTCTTACACTGTATTTAAATTTAGCGCTCAGGTATGGATTATAGAACGCGTTCAGTCCGGTTTACTGATATATATGTGGACAATATCGGTTATTTTTTGTAGCAAAATGTGAGAAAAGTGGAATATAATTGTATGAAATATAAATGTTTTCAATTAATCTGTTCACTAGCAATGAACTACAGTCATAGCGCGCGCGCGCGCACACACACACACACACACACACACACACACACACTCTAACAAGAATAGTTAAAGTTAATTCCCATTAATATTTGAACTGAAGTATTATAAAAGTTATATATATTCGTTTAGGATTAGAACCAGTTTTGAATTAGAAGCGGTTTAAGATCAAAAAAGGTTTAGGATCAGAATCGGTTTTGGATCAGATATGGTTTAAGATCAAAGACAGCTTAAGATCAGAGAGGGTTAATGATCAGAGGAGTTTTAAGATAAAACGTGGTTTAAGATCAGAGACAGTTCAAGATCAGAAGCAGTTTGGGATCAGAATTGATATTGGATTAGAGGCATTTTAGGATCAAAGATAACTTAAGATCAAAGAGGGTTTAGAATTAGAGATGGTTTAGGATCAGAGGAGTTTTAATATCAAAGATGGTTTAGAGACAGTTTAAAATCAGAGGCAGTTTAGGATCAGAATCGGTTTAGAATCAGAGTGTGTTAAGGATCACAGGATATTTAAGATCAAGGATGGTTTAGGATCAAAAGATATTTAAGATCATAGACAGTTTCAGATCAGAGATGGTTCGAGATGAGCTTTAGCCCTGTGACCTTTTTAATTTCTTCTTTTCTCCACAGAACCTCTTTTTGTGCTCAGTCAGAAGACACAGTGTCTCTCCAACCCTCTGAGGAGAAGCTGTTTGTTCACTGTGATGAAAGGCGAGAAAAGCCGGAGAGCGCGAGGTCACATGGCTGAAGGACAGCGCAGGAGATATTTTGCGCTTGCGCACACATGACATTGTAATGTAAGTGTGTAAAAAAACAAAACAAAAATAAACAATAACAAAAAAAAAAAAAACTGGACCTCCTGAGGTCGAGGCTGACGTGACCCAGAAGAAGCAGTTACTGTTCGAGTCCCAGGTGTATTAAGATCCCATTTCATTAATCTAAATCACAAGAAAGCTCAGGTGAAGTGTGGAAGCTGGACTTCAGGAGAAAAATCGTTTTCAAGCTGACGAGAAATACTTTTGATTAGTATAAACTTTTCAGCACAGACAAAATTTGAAAATTTTCATTTGAGGCTTCGTCTATTTGTAAAAATCTAAATGTTCTAATAAACAGATAATAAACAAAAGCTAAATCTTTTTGGAGAAAATACGGGTCTATGAATTCAAGACCAAGACAGATCAATAAATCGTACGAATCACAGCAATAATTTACCTATATGGACAAAAGTTTGTGAACACCTAAACATAAGATTGTGCTTTTTAAACATCTCATTCCACATTTAGTCTCCATTTGCTCTTATAATAACCGCCACCCTTCTTGGAAATTGTTCTACTAGAATGTATGGAGATTCTAGGGTGCAGTCAACGTTCATATTCATTGTTCAATAGGGTTGAGGTCTGAGCTTTAAAGCAGATCTTCCACACCAACTCATGTCTCTTCATGGAGCTGGCTTTGTGCACAGGGGCATCGTCATGCTGGAAAAGGTTTGGGTCTCCTAGATTAAGTGAAGGGTACATTTCAATTGTGTGACTCAAAGTGTGTGTGTGGGGGGTGGGGGGGAAGCGAAGTGAAGTCGGGTGTCCCGATACTTTTGGACATATAAAATATACCATACCATTTTGCAGTGGTTAATGTAAGCTCTCCCTCAAAACAGTGGAGATTAGATGAATCCAGACAACCTCCAAAACCAGTGACGTCAACGTCTTCCTGGAAAGAACGTCTCCCACGTCCCCCCGACCGTGTGAACAAACAGGGCGCTGAAATGTCTCTCTTTATTTTTTTTTTATTGTTTTTATTAATATGAATAAATTGTGTATTGAGAAATTGACAATCTTTTTCTTTTATTAATGTATTTCAGGTTGTTAAAAAAAAAAAAAAAAAAAAAAAAAAAAAAAAGTACATCTTTGCACAACACTTGCACTTTGCATTTTTAGTAAAAAGTTTTAATTGAGCACATATGAAAAGAAAAAAATAAGCAAGTATGTCATTTAAGGAAGGAAAAAAAAATCAACGAAAAATGAAAACAACTAAAGAAAGTGTACTGTATAAAACACAGTGGGCATTAAAATCAAACATTAGTATTAGTCATAATGTGCGTTTTTGCACGTTCCGATTATACCTGTGAAGCGAGACCCGAAATAATCGACAGGTATGAATTAAAAAGTCTTCACGATCAGAACTTCCCCGTCACCACCACCAAATTACCCATATTCCCAACCCAAAACACCACTACTTTACCACAAGAGAGACCAAGAATGAAGAGATAAAATCTGAGTATTTAAGTTCACACTATGACCAGCCAGTGTCCTGCAACACCTGATGAGCAGAATTCGAGTGTTCATCACGTTTCATCTTGTGAACGAGCAATCACATGACCTGCCCACTAATACACCATACCGTAAAGGAGAAGCATGAAGAGAGATGGACCTTTCAATAAGCTGCTACAAGAAAAAAAAAGGGGGTTATTTAGATCTTAAAATGTGTATTATATCTAAAATTACCATCAGACGTCTGACCCGTCTCGAAGCCGTCTACTTTGGACCTTTAAACAAGGGTTTATAAACACACATCTCCACCACATGGTCTACAGAATACAGGGTTACATAGAAAGACATTCATATTGTACAGTATGCGGGAAATCTGTAGTAGCCCTTCTGCATAGAAGAAGAAAGTGTTGATGGTTTCCTGGACCGCATCTCTAACGCAGGTGTATTCAAGGATTATAACCAACATTTGATCAACTCATTTGGAATTCTTTTTTTTTTTTTTTTTAGAAAACTATTAGAAATTGAATTCCACAACTAATGTTGAGATTTCAGATGCTGCTTGGTTTATTTCCTGAACCATATGTATTGTGTGTTTGATATAGAAAGTGGTCACAACATGTACACAAAGTCTCCCTGGTTTGTTTTCCAAATTCTCCCAACAGGTCTGGGTGTAAGTGGACATTCTAAAACATGTGGTTCTGATGTCTGGTGAACCCAACACTCAAATGAGAAGAAGAAAAAAAATTAAAAAACGCACACAGCAGATGTCCTACAATCTTTCACAGCTGAATGTATGTAAAAAAAAAAAAAAGGCTGTTCATCTAAAGGTAAATCACGAGCCGATTCTTTTCCCCCACCAGCATGTTTCAATTTTACTGTTTAAACTACGCAAGTCTTCAAACCAGAGCAGTGCATGAGATCAGGAAGAAACTTCAACTACAAAAAAATTCTCAGTCTTCGTCAAACAATAAAACAAGAAAGGACATGCAGTGAAAGATTAAAACAAAATGAACCCACATCACCCAAGAGTCTTTAAGCATTTTCCCCCTGTTCACCCCCCGAATTTGTCCTGAGTGTCAATCGAAATCGAAGCAAAGAAAATCGGAATATGCCCAAAAAAATCTTTTGTGGAAAATGAAAAGAGAGAAAAAGAGCGAGAATGTGAGCGTAAAAAAAAACTTGCATTTTATACACTTCGGTTTTTCGTTGAGAAACGTTTTAATAACATTGGCGATAAAATCCGGTGCAGGAGGAGTTCTCGCGCGTCCAGCCTCGCCATGCCGGACTGTAGAACATCTGCACTTCCCCATCATGCCATTCTGAGCAGGATAGCAGTGTTTGGGGAAAATACGAATAAAGGGGGGGGGGGGGGGGGATTGGATTAAAGAAATGAAAGAGACAAGAACTATGAAGCGCATCGTTTATAGCGAGGCAGAGGGGTAAAAAAAAATTCTATCCTTATAGGAACACAAAGCAGTGGTTTTCACTTCTCCTCGGGGGGTCGGACTTCGGTGTGACGCCAGCATGATTGCTTTATTAGAGCAGTTTGTTTGAAGTTTGCTGTGAGAGACCGGTTTGCTTTAGTAAGGTCTTTAACTCTATGGAGAGGGTTAAATGATTGGTTCAGTAACTCTTTGGAGTAAAGTGTTTCCTGTTGTAGGCACTAGGAGGAACCAAGGCAGAGTGTGGAGCTCAGTGGCGCATCTGACCCATCTGATAGTTCTCTCTGTAATGGCGCGGCTGTGCACGCTGTGGTTGACCCTGAGAACTCGCAGCCTGAGCTCTCCTCCGCTTCAGTGTACCTACAGAAGGAGAGGTGGAGGAGAGGACAGACGTTATGATTGGAACAATGAACTGGTCCCTGAATCTGTGCCTGGATCTGAGCCTCCCCTACAACAACACCGACATACACACCACATACTCCAATAGAGTTACATTTCTATCCTGAGTGAAAGCAATTTTTTCCTGATTAAAATAGAGCTGCACTTCATTCCTAATTAAAATAGAGCTGCACTTCATTCCTGATTAAAATAGAGCTGCACTTCATTCCTGATTAAAATAGAGCTGCACTTCCAACCTGACTGAACAGAGCTGCACTTAATTCCTGATTAAAATAGAGCTGCACTTTATTCTCGATTAAAATAAAGCTGCACGTCATTCCTGATTAAAACAGAGCTGCACTTCATTCCCGATTAAAATAGAGCTGCACTTCATTTCCGATTAAAAGAGCTGCACTTTATTCCTGATTAAATAGAGCTGCACTTCATTCCCGATTAAAATAGAGCTGCACTTCATTTCCGATTAAAATAGAGCTGCACTTTATTCCTGATTAAATAGCGCTGCACTTCATTCCCGATTAAAATAGAGCTGCGCTTCATTCCTGATTAAAATAGAGCTGCACTTCCAACCTAACTAAACAGAGCTGCACTTCATTTCCGATTAAATAGAGCTGCGCTTCATTCCTGATTAAATAGAGCTGCACTTTATTCCCAATAAAAATAGAGCTGCACTTCCAACCTAACTAAACAGAGCTGCACTTCATTTCCGATTAAAATAGAGCTGCACTTCATTTCTCATTTAAATAAAGCTGCACTATATTCCTGATTAAAATAGAGCTGCGCTTCCAACCTGACTGAACAGAGCTGCACTTCTTTCCTGACAAAAACGAAGACTCCTATTTTTCCTGTTTAAAAATACTTGCACTTCCTTCTTGATTGAAACAGAGCTGCACTTTCTTTCTGAATGAAACAGATTAGGACTTTCTTCCTGATTAAAATAGAGCTGCACCTCTTTCCTGACTGAAAAAAGCCACACTTCCTTCCTAACTTGAAAGTGTCACACTTCATTTCCTGAATGAAACTAATCACTTTCCTTTCTCACTAAAAGTGAGAAGTGATGTATTCATACCTCGAAAGAAAATCACATACTTCCTGAGCGTAAACAGAATCAAACCACATTCAAATGTTCCTATTCCTGTTTCTATTCTACAGTATATTTGCCAAGTTATTTTTCAAGCCAAAAAACTACATATAAAAAAGGAAAAACCAACAAAAAGATGTAAAAAATATGGAAAGAGAGAATGAAGAAATAAGAAAAACAGATGTAGAAGAGAAACAAAGGTAAAAAGAGAAACAAACTTCAATGGAAAGAAAGATGCAGTACCCAAACGACAGAGACCATGCGGGCGAAGAAACTGACAAACCAGAGAGAAAAAGTTTGAATATAAAGGAGAAAGAAACAGAGCATAGAGAGAAATTAGATAAAGAAGATAAAGTACAGAAGTAGGAAAGAAGAAAAGGCCTTAGTGAGGCCTTTTGTGTTACATTGCAGGTCCAAGTCTCAAAAGTGCCCTTCGATTTTCCTACAGAAGCATGAGAAAGTGAAGTGGTAAAGGTGAGCAGGGTGAGGTGTCTTTAAGAGCTGGAGAATTACGAGCATTCAGAGAGCAGGTTCAAACAAAAGTCATTTTCAATTATTCACTTGACTTGTCTTGCCATTTTTATTGCATTGGGGGCACAGAGCTGCACCGTGGCACAGGATGACTTGGCTATGATTCAGAGAAAAGTCAGAAAGTCATTTCAGGCCAAAGCCGATGTTCTGTATATAGTTTACCAGAGCGGAAACATTTATTACACTGTCGAAAAGTTTTATATGGAAATTTCCCCAGAAAACGTTCATTTGAGTACATTGATTGGGGTCTAGTAGAGAAGAAAACTAACCCGGAAGTAGTTTAATACCCCTTTGGTGGATTTGTAGAGGGTAGTTTGACGGGTGTATTCTCTGGCAATGGTTTTGTAGGTGGTTGTTTGATGGTTATATTCCCTGGCAGTGGTTTTGGTGGGGGTAGTTTAAAGGGTGTATTTACTGGCAGTGTATTTGTCGTGGGTAGTTTGATGGTTGTATTCCCCGGCAGTGGTTTTGTCTGGTGTAGTTTGATGGGTGTATTACCTGACAGTGGTTTTGTCGGTGGTAGTTTGATGGTTGTATTCCCCGGCAGTGGTTTTGTCTGGTGTAGTTTGATGGGTGTATTCCCTGGCAGTGGCTTTGGTGGGGGTAGTTTGATGGGTGTATTTTCTGGCAGTGTATTTGTCGTGGGTAGTTTGACAGGTGTATTACCTGACAGTGGTTTTGTCGGTGGTAGTTTGATGGGTGTATTCCCCCGGGATTGGTTTTGGTGGGGGTAGTTTGATGGGTGTATTCCCTGGCAGTGGTTTTGGTGGGGGTAGTTTGATGGGTATATTCCCTGGCACTGGTTTTGGTGGGGGTAGTTTGATGTGTGAATTACCTGACAGTGGTTTTGTCGGTGGTAGTTTGATAGGCGTATTCCCCGGCAGTGGTTTTGTCGGTGGTAGTTTGATGGGTGTACTCCCTGGCAGTGGTTTTGGTGGGGGTAGTTTGATGGGTGTATTCCCTGGCAGTGGTTTTGGTGGGGGTAGTTTGATGGGTATATTCCCTGGCAGTGGTTTTGGTGGGGGTAATTTGATGGGTGTATTCCTTGGCACTGGTTTTGGTGGGGGTAGTTTGATGGGTATATTCCCTGGCAGTGGTTTTGGTGGGGGTAATTTGATGGGTATATTCCCTGGCACTGGTTTTGGTGGGGGTAGTTTGATGGGTATATTCCCTGGCAGTGGTTTTGGTGGGGGTAATTTGATGGGTATATTCCCTGGCACTGGTTTTGGTGGGGGTAGTTTGATGGGTGTATTCCCTGGCAGTGGTTTTGTCGGGGGTAGTTTGATGTGTGTATTACCTGGCAGTGGTTTTGGAGGGGGTAGTTTGGGGTTGCTGCTTGGCGTGTGAACACTGCAGATCTTTATGAATCCAGCCATCAACATGATGAGAGCGATACCCATCAGCAGCACAGCCCACCAATACGCCTGTAACACAACACTCACATTAAACATTCCTACACAATACACTGCAGGATTACTGAGAGAGAATTTAGAAATCGGTATTTACCACTATCCACTCAGCGATGGTCTCGTAAAACTCTGGGTTAAAGATCGCCTTTTTGAGTCTGGCCAGTGGCCCATCAGCGTCCACAAGCCTGCACTTGTTAAATACGTCACAGTAGCCTTTAAAGTCATTACAGGGAGATCCAGACTGCAGAGTGAGAACCTCCTTGTTGAAGTACTTTTTCAACTCCTCAGACCCTGTACTTTTGCATGTGGTGGGTTGATCTGTGGACGGATGCATATGCGTGTGTTAATACACACAAAGGAAGCAAAAAATGATTTATTCTGGGTGTACGTAATCCGGATTACTGGTAAACTCCCAATTCTGTTTTTTAGAAATTTTTTTAATGTTTTATCAGTCTGATCTTTTTTATTAGATTTTTTTTTTATTTCTGATAAATGTTTCTACGTATAAAAGAATGTTTAACACCAGTGTCTGGGTTGGTGGGCAACACTCACTCTTCTCCCTGCAACAAACATGGCACAACTCTGTCTCATCCTTCCCGTCTTTACTTTCACACGTGCACAACTCCAGCCCATAACGCTCACAGATAGAGCCGGTGCAGGCCTTCATAGGGAGGAAGGGAGAAAGAACAGAGAAGAAACACACTAGGAGTGAGTACATCTGACATTAATGCGCAAACTACAGAGGTGGAAAGTAACAATTTACATTTACTCCCGTTACTGTAATTGGGTAGTTTTTTTGTGTACTTCTACTTTTAAAAGTTGTTTTAAAAAACTGTAATTTTACTTTTATTTAAGTGTGTGTTGTTTAAAGTACTTCAAATTAAATCAAATCAAATTGTATTTGTCACATACACATACATACAGAGTACGACATGCAGGGAAATGATTTATACGACTGTCCTGCATGAGGAAATAGGATGGGGAGAAAAATAAAACAAAGAAAAAAATAAGAAAATAAAAATAATTGGAAACTACTGCTCTGATTGATAAACGGAGAACAAACAGAGAACAAACGGAGACCAAACGAGCAGGACAGAGAAGGACAGAGACAAACAAGGCAGACACCAGTGATGCAGTTGAAAGCGAAATGCCTTCGCATCGAAAGTTGCAGGTGTCTGAATTCAGATTCTGCATTTGCGATATCTTTCATCATTTCAACGTTATAACAGGAGATTTTTTGAGTTTTTTCAAGTCATTGAGTGGAGTTTTTATTTATTTATTTATTTTAAATAACTAACCCCCAAAGTAACTCGGCCAATTTTACTTGGATTAAATTTGAAATGAGCGACTTTTTTACTTTTACTTGAGTATATATATATTTTTTTTTGACACTTTGCTTGTACTTACATAAAAAAACAAAAAACAAACAAACAAGAAACTTTTAATTGAGTAGAATATATGACTCTTTCCACCTCTGGGAAATGATCATCAACGCAATAAGTTCGTACCCCTTGGATGCAGACTTGTAAATTATTATTGCACAGAGTCAAGTTTTCCTTTGGTGTCGAGGTGGGACACTGTGCTGTGTTTCCGCTGCACATGCCCTGGAGAGCGCAGTCAGATTCGTCTCTACACTTCTCGTTATGTCCCTTAAACTCGCACTGAGCTGTACAGCAGGGGCCCTGACTGGGACTGTGGTGGAGGAAGAACACAAAGAAACAACAGCTTATGTTGGACACAAAAGAAAACACTTCCTGTCATCTATGCCTGGAAACATAACGGTATTTTTTTTTGTGGAAATGATTTTTTTTTTTTTTTATAAGTATACGGTGGTGTAAAAAAGTGTTGTCTTTTTTTTTATTTTATGTTTTAGATCAACAAACTAATTTAAATATTAGTAAAAGATAACACAAGTAAACACAACATGCAGTTTTTAAATAAAGGTTTTCAATTGTTGAGGAAAAACTACATGGTCCCATGTGAAAAAGTGTCTGTGCCGCACTTTACATTGATCTAAGACATCACTCTGAGCTTTCACCTGTACTATGGGTTTTCCTCATGCAGCCAGAGAAGGGATTGTATGATCTCATGAAGGCTCATGAAACCTGCAGTGAGCGTTCCAGCTTCAGGACATACAGTACCTGCACTTGGCCGGGCTTCTCAGAGTGCACTTCTTGCCATCTGGCTCGTTGGCGCTGTAGCAGCAACTGTCTTTACACTGATCACTGTAGCCACAGTCACACTGTTCTTCAGCCTCCACCAAACCATTTCCACAGATGGGCTGTCCGGACTCTGAGGAGAGCAGGAAATGTAAAGACACCGGTCTCAGCAAACTGACATAGTAGTAGCACAATACTTACAATAATCCTCAAAAGGATATTCAACCAGTGTAAATCCAGTACCAGTTTAAAGTTCTTCTTCTTTAGTTGTTTTTGTTTATTTGTATTTAGTTTCAACAATACTTAATACTGAAGACATCTATGAAAGAACACGCATGGAATTACACAATAAACTAAAGTAATTGTTTACATGAAGCTTTAACAGCAGCTTGACAAACTCGTGGCATTCTCTCGTCAGATTGTCACCTGGAATGGTTTTCGGTTCACTAGTCATCTGTTGTGTTACAGAAAAGAGCCCTGTTAGTGCTACTACAACTACTGTACAAATTTATATTAAGGCGAGAAAAACTTAAGTAAAGAGAAATAAATCATGACTTCAATAAATAATGGTCAATCAATACGAAAAATCTCAGCAACTTAAAATGTATCTCCAAGTGCAGTCTGCAAAACTTTTAAACTCTATAAGAAAGCAGACTCACACGAGGATCATCCTAAGAAAGGAAGACCAAGAGCTACCTCTGCTGCATGAGATAACATAATTAGTATTACCAGCCTTCGAAACCGTTGAGTTACATTAATGCTTCTCAGAGTTCGAGTTTCAGACATATTTCAACATCCACTGTTCGGAAAGGTCAAGTCTTCAGATATGTTGGGCCACGAAACCTAAGGAATGGACATTAGATAAGTAGAAAACCCTCCTTTGGTCGGAAAAGTCGGAAGTTGAGATTTTTGGTTCTATGTCATTATTAGACATACAGAGGGGTAAATGGACGGTTCCTGAACGTGTGGTTCCCCAGTGGTAATGCTGTTGGTGATTTAGTCAAAATGGATGGCATTCTTAACCAGCATAGCATTTGCACTTAGTCTGACCATCATTTTTTTTTTTCTCCAACAGAACAATGAACCCAAACACACCTCTAGGTTTTGTTATAGCTATTTGTTTAAGAAGGAAAGTGATGGAGAGCTGCATCAGATCTAAATCATCAGATCTGAATCCAGTTGAAATGGTTTGCGATGAGTTGGACCAGAGAGTGAAGGAAAAGCAGCCAACAAACACTCCACACCTCTGGGAACTCCTTAAGATTGTTGGAGAACCATTTTCAGGTGATGACCTCATGCTCCGGCTGACTGAAAGAATGCCTAGTGTGCGCAAAGCTGTTATCAAAGCAAAAGGTGGCGACTTTGAAGAATCGAAAATATAAATCATATTCTGTAGTTTTTAATACACTTAAGCTGAAATTCTATACGAATTGTTTTAAAGGTTGGATGTCTTCAGTATTAATGCACAATGTTTAATAAAAATAAAAACACCGTAGAAGGTGGTGTGTGCAAACATTCGGCTGGTTCTGTAAAGTCCTTTAATATATTTCCATTCAACGCCTGGACGTGTGCAGAAAGTTCTTACCGACAAAACAAATGCCTCTTTTCTTCTCCAACACCTGGCTAATATTGCGAATGCTGCAGATAGAGAACTTGTTGTTGTTTAACTTGTCCCCGGACGTAGCTCTGGCGTACATGATGTAATTGCCTCGCTCCTTCATGTCAGAGACCTTCGACTCTCCAGGAGTGCACTCGCTGCCAGAGTCATGCTGTAAATGAGATAATCCACTGTTTTGCAATTTTACGTTTGAGGAAATTATTATTATTACACTTTTCCACAATTTCGTAGACACAGTCTTTCACAGATTGGTGAAGCTCTGCCCATTTTTACTTCTGAGACATTCTGCCTCTCTAAGATACACTATTTATACCCAGTCATCTTACTGACCTGCTGTCAATTTACCAGTTAACCATTAGTTGCAACATGTTTCTCCAACTGTTTAATTTATATCATAACTTTCCCAAACTTTTGTTGCCCCGTGCCATCTTTTCTGAGACATGTTGCAGCCATTTAATGCAAAATGACCTTATTATTGTCTTATTATAGTAAATATTCTCACTTTGCTATGCTCTTCTGTAAATAAAATATGGGTTTCTGAGATTTCTAAGATGCAAATCATTGCATTTTGGTTCTATTTACATTTTGTAGCAACGTTTATTGGAATCGGGGTCACTTCACAACCCCTCAGGTTCCTGAACGTTACTTCTAACCTGCAGCTGTTACTCACAGGAGAGCCGAAGTTGTGTCCAACCTCATGGGCGAAGGTGATGTGGGACACTTTGGGAGGAACATGGCTGTTATAGTTCTTAACGGTGATGATGCCAGTGTTCAGAGACTTCTTCTTTTTATCATGGTATTCTTTGCTCTTCTCACAGATCCCACCAGCGCTTGCTGGAAGAGCAGAAAACATTTATAGTATCAGTTATAACCATGGTCCCTGAACAAGAACTCAAACACACATAAAAACAATACAATCAGCAGAGCAGCTTCAGTGTCAGCCTCGGCATGGTCTACAGTGAGAAATGCCTAACTCTATGCTCTCTTGGGGGTTCAACAGAGTAGAGACGGTCTGTAGTCTGACAGGGTTAAACAAAAACCAGTCTGCTTACACCAGGAAACATCTGGCCAATCCACAATTCCTAGGGTGTGTCTTCAAAGATATTTCATTCCAACTCTTTGTGAATGAGTGATTTCACACACGTGTGTGTCTTCAAGTACAGATTTATTTTATGGGGTGATTTCAGAATTTTATTTCAATCCATAAAACAGTAAAAGTGAAGCGTGCCTTAAAACTCTCCAAACTTCTAGTGACATACTCGGATTTACAACCTTACCGTAGCCTTCATCCAGGCCTCCTCTTCCTCACCTCAAACTCTAAACTGGCTAAAATTCCATTGGCTAAAATCATGCCTGTATCCTTACCCTTTCAGCCAATGGGACGCTATCTAGCTATCCGAATCCGACTTTATTCTTAAAATATTTTGACTTTATTCTCGTAATTTTGGCCTTATTTTTGCAAACTCGACCGTATTCTCGAAATTTCTGCCCTTTTCTCGTAATTTCTAACTTATTCTTAAAATATTTTGACTTTATTCTCGTAATTTCGACCGTATTCTCGTCATTTCGGCCTTATTCTAGTAATTTCAACTTTATTCTCATAATTTCGACCATATTCCCATAAATTCTGACCGTATTCCCGTAATTTTGACCTTATTCTCGTTATTACCACCTTATTCTTAAAATATTGTGACTTAATCCTCGTAATTCCGACCGTATTCTCGCAATTTCGGCCTTTTTCTCAAAATTTCGACCTTATTCTTAAAATCTTTTGACTTTATTCTCGTAACTTCGGCCTTATTCTCGTAATTCCGGCCTTATTCTCGTAATTTCAACCTTATTCTCGTAATTTTGACCTTATTCCCGTCATTTCGAATTTATTCTCGTTATTTTGATCTTATTCCTAAAATATTTCGACCTTATTCCCGTAATCGTAGATTTTTTTTCGCCACTAAAATGTCGTCGTAATTTTACAGTGTGTTATGGTTGTTCTTTTATTTCTTTATTTATTTATTTTAATCCAGTATCCATTAAAAAAAAAAAAAAAAACAGTCAGACCTAGCTATCGTTATCGGTAAACTCCACTAGAGGTCGTCCTCATCAACTCCTCATTCCACACCACAGCTATATAAAGCAAACATTTTAAATAAATACAATCATTAGATAACGAGTAATTCTGTAACCATGACGATGTCGCCTTTCTTCGTAAAGCCACAGAGAAATGTAAATTATACTAAAGCCTGAAATCCTGTAATTTTAATGCCATGTGGTAAAAAGCTATCGTGTGATGATGTGTGGTGTGGAAATGCGACCCAGTTCTGTAAAAAGCTTTGCTAAATCAGGATAAACATGGTGTAAGTTCCTAAAAAAATGTGAGGTGTGTGTGTGTGTGTGTGTGTGTGTGTGTGTGTGTGTGTGTGTGTGTACCTGAGGGAGCTCCAACCCAGGCAAGTCCCAGAACACCATCGTCAAAGTCCCGGTCAGTGAAGACGTACGCCAGGCAGAATTCGTCATGGTTCTGTTCTGAATTCAGCTCCAGAAACTTCTCTACACCGATGTTGGCAAAACGGAACGGGTTGGTTTTGTCCAGCTCGTCGTTTGTGGTGTTGATCTAAAACAGGAAGTGACGGAGAACGTAATTACACACGGGCAACAATGATTACAAATACACTCTTCCAGCCAGATGCGGTTCTTCCCAAAAAAAACAGCATGACATTTCCCTTCACTTGAACTTGGAGACCAAACTTGTTCCAGCACGACAGAGCACTAGTGCACAAAGCCAGCGCCATGAACATATGAGTTGGACTGAAAGATCTCCTGCTATAGAGCTCTGACCTCAATCCTACTGAACAATGAATGTGAATGCTGACTGCTCCCCAGGCATCCTCAGGACCTGAATTAATCTCCACAAATCTACAAAATCTTAGTTGAACATCTTTCCCAGAAGAGTGGATCTTAAGAGTAAATAGTGACTAAATGTGGACTTTGATGTTTAAAAAGCACATATGGATCTTCAGCCCTTTTTCCAGAAGATATGAAACACAAAGAGAGACGAGGAGAGAGAAAACACATCATTTGTAGCATCATTTAGATGTGGGCAGATCTAAGAGGTGGCATCAAAAGGTTTCCAGACGAGCTCTGTTTACATGAGAGTACTTTATTTATCTATGTTTCCACACTGTCACCTTCAAATTAGACCCCTCACACAGCAATACAGAGTTTCCAGCGTTCCTGCTGCTTCTGGAACATGTCCTGGAAGTCCTCTTTTTGAAGCGCGTCAAGAAGCTTCACCTTCACCGTTTGCAATAGTGTCGAAACAGCGAGCTTTCATATCTTCGGGAAGAGGGCAAAGTCCGCAGGAGCCGTATCTGAAGAGTAGGGTGGGTGCGGAAGTGAGATCACGTGGCTCGTTCTCTGAGCATCGTCATGCACAAGTTGCTGAATGGTTTCGACATTTTCAGGGGTTGAGCTCGTTGAAGGTCTTCCTGATCTCTTGTCGTCTTCCAGCGATGTTCTCCTACTCCTGAAGCGCAAGACACCTCGAAAGACTTGTTGCAGCATCGCCGTATGCCAAACGTTTATCACGTCAAAAACGTCTCTGTGGCAGATTTCACGTTTGCTATTTGTAACTTGCTGATGAAATCGCAGACGTGGTGATGCACGTGCTCAGAATAGCACCGAATCGAAACTTTGATACCACCTTGTATGCTGCTTCAGCGCGTCTGTACGAGCCTCTGCAGCTCTCATAAAGAAATGCGTTCAACCTCTTACAGAAGCTCATAAAGTGCTGAGAAAATCCTGCTGATATAAAACCAAGCTGAGCTCCTTTCACCAAAAAATACACATTTATTCTACAACAGCTCCTGAACGTCGGGGGGATTCCACTCATTCGGAACGATTAAGATGTTCCAGATCGTTCAATATACATTCGGTCTTCATTTGTTCTCGGCTAATTGACACAGACGTCTGTATCAGCATAATAAGATATCGATGATGCCAACATGCTCGGAGCAGCAATGACAAGCAAGCACAAGAGGGTGCCAAAACTAATTAGCGTTGCAAAAAAGAATGTTGATGATTTAAATAAAAATGCATTAGCGGATGTGAGAGAATCGGGGATCGAGGACAGAACCCACAGGACCCGCAGAATAAACAGGATCTGCAGAACCCTCAGGACTTGACTGATTCACAGGACCTGCAGACCCCACAGAATCTTCAGTAACCACAGAACCTACAAAAACCTCAGGACCCCCAGAACCTCAGAGCCCTCAGAACCCTCAGGACACAAAGAAGGCACAGGACTCACAGAACCCTCAAGACCCGCATAGCCCTCAAAACCCGAAGAACCCTCAGGACCCACAGCGTTAGAGCGAGTGTCTTCATTCATTATTCATCTCTATCTTACACGTTGCATCGTTTACAATCAGCACACGTGAAGTGGAAAATAATTGTAGTCAACAGACACCTCATTATCTTAGGATTCTCTACATCTCTTTCTCTCACACACACACACACACACACACACACACACATACCCTGATTCTCTTGACCATAAAGCTGATGTTGCGGATGCCCTGGAAGTCTGTGCTCTGATAGATCGTGTTGATGGCCTTCACGTGACTGGAGATCTGTTGGGACAAAAACAAAAAACGTAATGTATGTATGTATATATACACACACACACACACACACACACACACACACACACACACACACACACACACACACAAGTTGGAATCAAAACGTTTCGAGACTAGTTTTGTAGTTTTGACTGCACACACAGTCACAGGGAGCACCGACCTTTAGAAATCAGTGTGCCAAAAGACACGTGTACGTCGGAATGCCGTGTTTACGCTTTCAAAAATGTCTTACTGCGGTCAAGCGTCTCTCGCCGTACTCCGCTTGACGTTTTCTGGAGATATCCGCGAGCTTTACGCCCTCGTTCGCAAGAAACGTCAGCACCACACCACGCTGTTCCATGCACGCACCAACACTGTTGTCTGTCATCTTGATTACGTAGTCTGGACTGACACGTCTATCAGTAATTGGACAAGCGAGGCACCTGCTACTGTGTGTAGTACCTCAATGCTAGCGTCTTTTTTATACCTGTACAACTAATAATTCTCACTGACTTTATATTTTCCTGTTTGAACGACCCAGTGCATGTATTCATGGAGAAAATGGAAATATTACCCTGGTTACATGATACTTTACATATCTTGGGTGTAGATGAAACACACAATAGCACGGTACAGGTGTTGCCCCGACTCGGTACAGGTGAAGCCCCTCGGTGTTGTGTATCATGTGACAGTGTGACTTCTGTACCGATTGCAGTACCTGAGCTATGACGGCCTCTCGAGTATGGTAGTACTTATAGAAGAGGTGGTCGGTCTGGATGAAGAGCTGGCAGGTGTTCTTCTCAGCCTGAGCGGCTCGACGCTTCCTCAGGATCACCGGGCCGTCCTCGCGCTCGTCCTCGTCCACTGCATACTGTCTGTTTTTTTCCTGCAGAAGAACCAGAACAATTCCTAACCTCATCCAAAACGTTTAACGCGGTTACAGCAAAATACTAGAGAGAAAAGAAAAACTGATATTTCAGACAAAGCGATTTCATCCGTTTGGTGTGAGAAACTCAGTCAAACTGTCAGAGTAGAAACACAATATCAGTCTGATGCTGAATTCTTAGAGAGCTAAAAAAAAAAAAAAAAAAATGAAGCATCGTCTGCTTTGTTCTTTTTCTTTTTATTATTTGGCGTTTTACAGCAGATATGTTTGGACTGTAGGTCTCCCAGCTGTGTTCCTGCCTCTTAACAACACACTGATAGGTGTAACGGAGACTCAGAATTGTTACAGGTTAACGAAAAAACTACTTAAGTACAGTAACAAATGATATTTACTTGCTGTCACGCAGATGAGGATGAGCTTCGCCTTTTGAGTCCGGTTCCTCACAAGGTTTCTTCCTCATACCATCACTCATTACTTATAATCTTATACTCCAGTGCTCATGTTAGTTCTCCCTCTCCAGTGTTCTGCATCGTTTAAAGACTATAATCAGTCTTGATGTCACCCAAATGAGGATGAGGTTCTTCTTTTGAGTCTGGTTTCTCTCAAGGTTTCTTCCTCATTACATCTAAGGGAGTTTTTCCTTGCCACAGTCGCCACGGCTGCTCATCAGGGATAAATACACACCATTCACCTTCAATGTTGATTTCTGTAAAGCTGCTTTGAGACAATGTCTGTTGTGAAAAGCGCAATAGAAATAAACTTGATGTGACCATCAAAGGAAGAATTGTGTGAAAGCGCTATAGAACAAACGTTTTGTTGTTTGATAGTCAGGTTAGTTAGTTACAGTCACAGCATGGAGCGGTCCCTTCTTTTCTAATGTTCATTTCATTGGAACTGTCCAGGTTCTCCTACTTTTCCCTAGGCTCTTATATACAGGAAGGAGAAGCTGATCTGTGCTCAGGAAAACCAACCAAGAAGTTCAAAACCCTAAGAATGTACCACCACACCCAGTCCTAATCTCTCCCTAAACAAAAGAAGTAAAAAAAAAATAAAAAAAGACGTTCCTCTGACTCTTTTTTGTTCCTCTACTTTTATAAGAAGCTCGAGGCAACTCATGACTTTTGACAGAAGATCCGTCTGTGCTGCGTTCCTTCATTTTTGTTTTGAAAATACATGATGAAACTGTATAAATAATTTAAATTATATATATATTTTTATAAGAGTGTAAATATAATTTTGGCTTAGAACATCAAATATTTTTTAAATAAGTCTCATCTTGTTTTCTGAGTGTGTTTGTGGAATCTTTTTTTTTTTTAAGTGCAGAATTCATCAGCGGCTTTATGCAACATTCGGAGAACTTCATACAGATCACGTTTTTGCTTTGCAAAAGCAACAGGACAGAGACAGGAAGTGTGAGTCAAGTCAAGTCAAGTTTATTTCTATAGCGATTTCCACAACAGACGTCGTCTCAAAGCAGCTTTACAGAATTTAACAGTGAAGGTGAATGGTGTGTATTTATCCCTGATGAGCAGCCATGAAGACTGTGGCAAGGAAAAGCTCCCTTAGATGTTATGATGATGAAACCTTGAGAGAAACCAGACTCAAAAGGGGAACCTCATCCTCATTTGGGTGACATTAGGAGTGTGATCATATGTGTGCGAGTCCCACACATCCCCTTCTTACGATGTTCTGCCGTGCACAAGATCTTCACAGACTAATTGTGAAACTGTGTGTGTCTCGGCGTTGAGGAGACGTGAACTGACCTCGGCAGGAGTCTCCACAGCAGATGCCTGGTACTTTTTCATCTTCTCTAAGATGGAGCGATCTGCGCAGCCTCCCTCTCGGCCATACTTGTGAGGGTAATCTACGGAAATAAAAAGGAACGTTAACATGAAGCTAAATTTAATCCAGGTGCAAGAGGTGCACTATACGAACGAAAGTTTGCGGACACCTGAGCATTTGCGCACAAATGCATTGTGATGCTTGAACAGGTTCGGGTCTCCTAGTTCAGGTGAACAGGAAAATCTCATGCTAACGCATCCAAAGTACAAATGTGCTAATTTTTTTTATAATTTTTTATTTTTTTTAAACACACACCCCAATACTTCTGACCCTATATGGTGAAGAAACCATTAAGTCCCATAACTATCCCATAACGCACACGATCGTGTCATGAGCCGGATTAATAATAAATTCTGAAGCATTGTGTTGTAGGTAAAGTAGCTGCAGGTTTCAAATCGAACACAATTCTAATGTAAGTAAATCTTGGTGTTTCTCCGTGTGGCTCACTGTGCCGGCCCTCTGAGAATAAACACCAGCCTTCAGCCAGGTTTAAACAGGAAACTACCAGTGGCCATGTAAAGCAAGAAAACTGCAATAAAACACTGAGTTACTGCAAACATCAGCAGCCTTTCACACATACAAGTGTGTATGAGTCCTGCTTCAAGGTTACACACCAACACAGCGGTATTCCAGCAACACTTTATAGTGCTTTTAAATACAACAAATCATGTCTAGACAGACAGACAGACAGACAGACAGACAGACAGAAAAATGTAATTAGGACAGTAGATAGGTATATGGATGGATGGATGGATGGATGGATGGATGGATGGAAGTAGGGTGGTAGATAATTAAGTAGATGGATGGATAATTGAAAAGATGATTGATGAACAGATAACTAAACAAATCAAAGTAGGTATATAGATAAACAGATAGACAAAAGTTTGAAGGAAAGAGGATGGATGGATGGATGGATGGATGGATGGATCGATAGATTAGATATGCATGTCTTGGAAAAACAAGCTGTTGTGTGGATGGATGGATAGATCGATGGATAGAAACAGACAGGCAGACAGACAGACAGACAGACAGATAGCAACAAAATGCAGTTTAGCATGATTAATCCTGGTTCAGAGCAGTGCAGTGATGAGCCGCTGTTGGTCCTAACGACCTCCTTTAGAGCTCCATTCTACAGCTGAGTGAGCGTTCTGCTGAAGGATGTTCTGCTCTGTTGTTTTATTAGTCGTTCATGAAGGTGATGCTGCTTACTGTCCGGAGCGGCTGCGAGTTTACCGAGTGTAAACATCATCACTTCAGTACTCAGAGCACAGACAATTACATAAAGTAAAAATAAACGAAAAGCGTTTCCTGAAGTAAATAATGTGGTATACGAGCGTGTTGTTCTGCTGCAGCTGCAACGGTTTCAAAACTCGCTTGTTTTAGTGGTTACACATCCAGACCCAGATCCACACCTGGACAAGACTTATCTCCCAGAGTAACAGAAAGCCTGGTTCGGTTGTGTGTGTGTGTGTGTGTGTGTGTGTGTGTGTGTGTTTGAAAGCCTCGGAGACAGACACAGGGTTGCCTGAGAACTAATGAGTGTCTGGAGAATTACAACCTCCAACATGTTTCTATTTCTTCTATTTCCGTGTCTCTGTTTTCCTTCACTCTGCACATCTCCCAGCATCCTTTACACCGACCAGAATTCAAAGTTCAGGTGAACAAGAACATCGTACATCTCACTGCAAACTTTTCCATCTCTCCCTCGCCGCGTGTCAGGTCAGGAGACGAGCATGCAGGGCAAAGCAACACGCTTGCTGGAAGCAGCTGAGTGTGAAGGCGATGGAGTGCCGGAGATCAAAAACTGAAGGTGTCCCGAGGAGACGAACGTGATTGTCTGAAAACGTAATTATCGGCAGTCCGACCCACAAACGAAAAAAGAAGGAACAAAATAAAATGCTCTCCTGCCCTGGTGTGATGTGATTAGGAGAAAGAAATGTTCTCTAACCTGTGAGTCAGGACTTTCAGTGAGCGAAGTCTTTCGTCCTTGTTACCTTTCCTGCTAAAAATAGCGTCTCGTTAGCGAGTGCATCGTGACGGTCGTGTCTCTCACGCTTGCTCACAGCACCCTCGGCTGATCAAAGCCAAGCAGACCGCAGGAGAAAAACGCCTCTACTCGATAAAGCCTTTCAAACTATTCCTTTGTTGCCACAGACGTCTCATTATCAAGATCAAACGATTCTACGACCAAACTGTTCTTCTGTTTCCCAAACTGTTATAATAAGCTCCACTCTTCTGGGAAGATGCTCCACTCTTCTGAGAAGATGTTCCACTACATTTTGTGGAAATTTGTGCTCATTTTGAAACAAAATGGTGTAAGTAAGGTCTGGTGCTGCTGAAGGTGAGGTGAGGAGACCTGGGGGTGCACCACTGGGATCTTCCACTCCAAACCATGTAAAGCAGATCTTTGTGCTCAGGGTTATTGTCATGCTGGAACAGGTTTGAGTCTTCTAGTAGAAGTGAAGGTAAAATTCCCTGCTGCTGCATCCAAAGACTCGTATACATTTGTGGTAAAAGTTTGGAGAAGAACCACATGAAAAAAGTCAAGTGTCCCAATACTTTTGAGATTTTGATCAATGAACAATGTAGGGGTATTACTCCACAAGGGGGCAGTATAGGAAGAAGTTCAGCCTATGCGCCATGACACCGCCTTTGTTTTTGTGGCGTTTGATACATGCTTGGCGGCTGGGATGGATCTAATTAGGAGGTTCTGGAGGTTTTAGAGACCATTTGAAAAATCTAATATGCACGAATTATAATCCTGATACACAACACCTCGAAAAAGAAATGTGAGGTATAAAATAATTCTCATCTTTTCTCTAAAAATTTTATTTAATTCTATTGTTTTTTTTACTGTATTGAGGTTAAATTTGTTCATATTGTAAATTCTATATTGGTTTTTGCAGCTATATTTGATTATATAAAAAAAAATTTTTTCTGATTGTTATTCTTTAAAAAAAAATGTGTATTTTACGCTTTAGTTTTTATTGGGGTTTTTTGTTTTTTTTAATTCTGCAGCTTAAATCGACTTTTTTCTCTATTCTGTGTAAATGCACTCGGATGACACTGAACTCTAGATAAATGTCCATGCGGGAAAACAGGAAACGCAGGACGAGATTGGGATCTGAACAAATCGGTGCGAGAGGAAATGAACATCAAGACTCGTTTTGGTGGAAATGAGAGCTGACGGAACGTGTGAGTCGAAATGAAGAGCCTCAGTTTGCACTCTGTTCACTACACAGGATTGTTTTTGGAAAGGATGGTTGAAGGATTGATTGTTTCTGGAAGGGTTGGTGGTCAGGATGTTTGTTTCCTTCTATTGGAGAGTCGGAACGGTTGGAAAAAAAATTACAAGTCAAAGTGATGCGTTCTGAAATCTTTTCTGAGGATGTTCACATGTACAATCTATTTCCAAATCCCTCTTCCATTAAACGAAAGAAGAAATCGATTTAAAAAAATCCATTTTAATACACAGTCAGATTTAATCTGAATTTTTGAGTTCATACATTCAAAGACGGATCTGCATCAGATCGCACGACAAAATGTATGTTGTGTCTGCAGAGTATCCTACGCCTTTGTTGATCTTTTGTAGAGGACAGAATGTGCTAGAATGTGAATATGAGCAAAGCGATCTGAAACCGGATTAAAAAACGCTCCCGATTTGCGTTCACACCACTCTGTTAGGATCGGCCGTTTAAAGAGTTTTAACACTGATGTAGGCTGAAGGTTGATTCCAAGGAGAATTGAGATGCGAGTGCAATGTGTATACAGACACACACACACACACACACACACACACACACACACACACACACACACACACACACACACACTTACCGATATCATCCTCATGGTAGATGACAGAGTGATAGGAAACGTCTCTCTCTCTGACGTATCGTTCGGCCGGCTCCACGTAATACGTGCCCTTGTGACTCTGAATGAAGCCTTCAAACTTTCCATCCACGATCGAACCGTGAGTCAGAGTGCCCTTCTCTCCTGCGGAGAAAACGTACACATTAAGACGGGTTAGAAAGTCTGACGCTGCAAAGAGTTCAGGGAGAAGGCGTTTCAGAAAAACGTACACAAAGAGCATTTTAAAGAGCTTTACTGAGTCGAGGGAGAGAGAGGAAAAAAAAAATACTAATTAAAGTGATGTTTCGTTTGAAATGCTTTCTTTAAGAAATGTGTACTGAAGTCACAACACTTTGAGGACCACTGTAAAACATCAGGGAGGCGCCATTATGTTTTATGCTGCTTTGCTGCCTCTCTTACAGGGAACCTTGAATCTATGCAGGACACAATGTAATCTCGAGACTACCAAGCCAAACTGGAGCAAAATGCACTTCCCAGTGCCAAAAAAGCTTCATTTCAGTCTCAGCTGATGTCCTCCAGCAGACTAATGACCCAAAAAAACATCTAACAGCTAAATACACACACAATATACACTAAAGTCACACCTGCTTATTCCTGCCACATGTGGTTCTTCTCCAAACTGTTCGCACAAAGACTTCTTAATGCGAGCGCGTCCTTCTCACTTATCCTATACGTCACTTGTGCTCAGTTTTCCTTTACAATTGTACTCATGGTCACCTTACATGGTCATCGTCGCTGTTTTTGGTTTGTTATTGTCATACTTTATTACATTCCAACACACAAATCAGGCATCACCTCACCTACATTAGTACCTGACCTGACTGACAACCCTGTAGCTGAATGAGCACACAAATCTACACAATCATATTCCAAGGTCAGGTGTACATATATATATATATATATATATATATATATATATATATATATATATATATATATATATATATATATATATATATATATATATATACACACACACACACACACACACACACACAGCACTATCAGGCCAGATGGTAAACAGTCACACCGTTTCTCCTGAGGATGTAAAATCTCCTGAAGTTTGAAGGGCCTTGTCTCAAAATCTGCTTCATCTGAGATTATTCTCACACACACACACACACACACACACACACACACACACACGTCCCCCAGTGACCTTCAGATCTGCCTCATACAGTAACATCTGCTCCAATGAGATTCCAAAACTCAACGACAGACACCTCGGTCTTAAAAACAATGTTTTTAGCGAAAGTACGTCTGCGTCTGCTGACTGGAAGACACCCGGACTCTTGTGTTTCTCTCTAAAACCGCATTTACATATGTTCTCGGTTGTGCGGGTGAAAGAGAAAGCAAAGAAATGCTTCCAGGAAGCGCTGTAAAGATGATGTCATTGCCACGTGTCCCGCCAGAGACGCGGCGAGTATAAAGTCATCAGTGCTCCGGTATGAGACTCATAATAGGATAAACACTTCTTTAACATCTCTACCTGAGTGAAAGTATTTATCCCTTGTTGTAAAAGGACAACTTTACGTTTCTACTCGCATACAAGTACTAACCTTCTGCTCTAAAGGTACTCCTAATACATTTCTGCTTGAGTTTAAGTACTAAGTTCATTTCTGTTCATTTCGTCCATCAGCACTGATGGAGATCTACAGGAACCCGAGTCACGTGATCTGATTTGAAAACATTTCTGGTTACATTTCCTGCAGATTACAAAGTTCAATTTTTTTGTTTTGTTTTTAGATTCAGGTTGATAATTTGCTGTTTACTGACAAATAATACAAATTTTTTATTTTTTATTTTTTTTTAAAGAAGAGTTCTACTCAACACGATTCAGACTCTGGGGTTGAGGGTAAGTGACTGGTTTGGGTTAAATGTTAGTGGTTTTGGTTAAGGTTCAGGGGGTAGGTGGGTTGGGTTATAGTAAGGGGGTAGATGGTTTGGGTTAAGGGTTAGTGGGTGTGTGGATTGGATTGAGGGTTTGGGTTAAAGGTTAAGGGGTATGTGAATTGGATTGGGGGTTTGGTTTAAGGGTTGAGGCAGGTGGATTAGGTTAAGGGTTAGGGGAAGGTGGTTTGGGTTGGGGTTAGAGGGGTGTGTAGATTGGATTGAGTGTTTGGGTTAAGGGTTAGGGGGTAGGTGGATTGGATTAGATGCTTGGGTTAAGGGTTAGGGGGTAGGTGGTTTGGGTTAAGGGTTAGGGGTATGTGGATTGGATTGGGAGTTTGGGTTAAGGGTTAGGGGTATTAACATTTACATTTGCGGCATTTATCAGACGCCCTTATCCAGAGCGACGTACAAAAGTGATATCCACAATAGGGGTATGTGGATTGGATTGGGTGTTTGGGTTAAGGGTTAGGGGGTAGGTGGATTGGATTGGGTGTTTGGGTTAAGGGTTAGGGGGTAGGTGGATTGGATTGGGTGTTTGGTTTAAGGGTTAGGGTAGGTGGATTAATGGATTGGATTGGTAGGTGGTAGGTGGATTGGATTGGGTTTTTAGTTTAAGGGTTAGGGGTATGTGGATTGGATTGAGTGTTTGGGTTAAGGGTTAGGGGGTAGGTGGATTGAATTAGGGGTTTGGGTTAAGGGTAAGGGGTATGTGGATTGGATTGAGTGTTTGGGTTAAGGGTTAGGGGGTAGGTGGATTGAATTAGGGGTTTGGGTTAACGGTTAGGGGGTAGGTGGATTGGATTGGAATTAATTGGATGCTTGGGTTGAGGGTTAGGGGGTAGGTGGTTTGGGTTTAGGGTTAGGGGGTGTCTGGATTGGGGGTTTGTCTTAAGGGTTAGAGGGTAGGCGTATTGGATTAGGGGGTTTGGGTTAAAGGTTATGAGGTATGTGAATTGGATTGGGGTTTTGGGTTAAAGATTATAGGGTATGTGAATTGGATTGGGGGTTTGGGTTAAGGGGTAAGGGGTATATGAATTGGATTGGGGGTTTGGGTTAAGGGGTATGTGAATTGGATTGGGGGTTTGGGTTAAGGGGTATGTGAATTGGATTGGGGGTTTGGGTTAAGGGGTATGTGAATTGGATTGGGGGTTTGGGTTAAGGGGTATGTGAATTGGATTGGGGGTTTGGGTTAAGGGGTAAGGGGTATGTGAATTGGATTGGGGGTTTGGGTTAAGGGGTATGTGAATTGGATTGGGGGTTTGGGTTAAAGGTTAAGGGGTATGTGAATTGGATTGGGGGTTTGGGTTAAGGGGTATGTGAATTAGATTGGGGGTTTGGGTTAAAGGTTAAGGGGTATGTGAATTGGATTGGGGGTTTGGGTTAAGGGGTATGTGAATTGGATTGGGGGTTTGGGTTGAGGGGTATGTGAATTGGATTGGGGGTTTGGGTTAAGGGGTAAGGGGTATGTGAATTGGATTGGGGGTTTGGGTTAAGGGGTATGTGAATTGGATTGGGGGTTTGGGTTAAGGGGTAAGGGGTATGTGAATTGGATTGGGGGTTTGGGTTAAGGGGTAAGGGGTATGTGAATTGGATTGGGGGTTTGGGTTAAAGGTTAAGGGGTATGTGAATTGGATTGGGGGTTTGGGTTAAGGGGTATGTGAATTAGATTGGGGGTTTGGGTTAAAGGTTAAGGGGTATGTGAATTGGATTGGGGGTTTGGGTTGAGGGTTATGGGAAGGTGGTTTGGATTTTTGGTTAGGAACAGGTGTTTAGGGTGAGAATGATGTTATGAAATCACGAATGCAGCTGCGATCGCTCTTTAATATATGTGAGTAATAATTTATCTATAGAAACTGCTGGATCCCCGCTACAGCTACACTTTACTGCTCTTCCCTTATTAAAGATTTAAAGGTTTATTTCTCGCTTTTACGTTAACGACGCAAAGGTAAAGTTTTTAACAAAGGCGTCGGGTCTGTCGTCAAACAGCGTGATCTTCAAATGAAAAATAAATGACTGGGATGTCAATCAAGCAGACTTGTTCGAATATTAGGCCACGCCCACACGCAGCTTTGCAGCGTGCAGCTTTGAGATAATCTTTTTTGGGTCACTGTGAAACTTCGAGTTGCTTGAAGCCGTTCATTACTAATTCATTGTTCGAAGGTTTTCTGTTCCAGAAAGTTGTGTGCATCATCATCATTATCATCTTGCATTCATTTCATATTCACTGGATTGGAATCAGTTACATGAAAATGGTCTCATTCGTTTTCTCTCTCTCTCTCTCTCTCTCTCTCCCCTCTGTAATGTGTGCAGGAACCCTGCAGCTCTAGAAATGACTATGACCACAGAAAGATGATGCTAATGAACAGAAAAGCGGTTAGCAGAAACGCTCGACCTGTTTGCACTCACTGTTGCACTGAAATCATCAGCGGCTTGAACAGGAATAATGTTTTCACCAAAAAAAAAAAAAGAAAGAAAAACCCTCAGACTATTTAAATAATTTGAGCGCAAATAATAATATAGTGAGAACTTTTTCATATTCGATTAAATTAACTGTACAGTCAAAAGTATGTGGACACTTCCAGACACTTTTCCGATATCTCATTCCACAATTATTACTCCTTTGCTCTAATTATAAGCTCTACTCGCCTGGGAAGATCCCATGATCAGCTAGATTTTGTGGAGATTTAATGCTCATTCAGCTACACAAGGGTGTTAGTAAAGTCTGGTACTGACGCAGGTGAGATGAGAAGGTCTGGGGTGCAATCAGATACATTGTTCAATAGGTTTTAAAGCTCTAGAGCAGGAGATCTTCCACTCCAACCCATGTGAAGCAGATCTTCATCAGAGGGACACTGTCATGACTAACTGCAGCCCAGACCTCCTCACCTCATCTACATCAGGACCTGACTTTAATAACATCCTTAAATAAACACAAAATCGCCACAAAATCTAGTGGAACATTTTCCCAGAAGAGTGAAGTTTATTAAAGGAGCAAATAGGGACTGAAGGTGGAATGGGAAGCACATACCTTTCTTATGGTC
>NC_139582.1:2240887-2380887 GCF_946808225.1 Silurus aristotelis | reverse complement strand
CAGACTAACCGCTCTCATCCCGCATGCTAACATGGACGCCTGAGCAAATCCATCACCGCACTTTCAAAACTATTGGATCATCCTCCTCCTCCTCAAGTGCTTCTTGTGTATTTTGGTAAAAACGAAGCTCACGCATCGATTCCTTCATTCAATTAAACATTCCAGTGTTATCGAGAGCGCCAGTGTTTTCTAACAAAACCGTCCGAGTCAAAAAACATGCCTCTCGCAGATTAACTGCTGTACAGAGACCAGAGGAAACACACGATGGAACGAATGTTCTACAGAATCACACACCCGAAAAAAAATACACTGAGAACAATGTAGCACATGAAAAGGCATGTGATGTTAACGTGATGGGATTTTCCCAGGATACACTCTCTCTCTCACACACACACACACACTCACACTATAGACAAATGTTTGTAGATGGCTAATCTTCCACATTAGATCTTTCACATCTTCCAACTATTGTAAAGCAGATCTTCATGGAGCTGGCATTGTCATGTTGAAACATGTTTGGATCTCCTAGTTCTAACAAAGAAAAAAATTTCATGCTCCTGTATCCAAATGCATCTATACAAAAAGTTGTGGTAACATTTTAGGACAGAACCACATATGGGTGAAAAACTTAGGCGTCCCAATATTTTTGCCTTTATAGTATGTGAAGAAATGTGTGTGCAGACCCTCACCCTAACCCTACAGAATGAGTAAATGACCTAATAAAACCTCGTAAACAGGAACTGATTCATTGACTGAGGAATACAACAGGAAGCAGCTTTGTAGCAAAAACGCTGTCTAGGCGAGAAAAAAAAACGCCGAGCGTGTCGTTCTGAACGATCGGCCGCCATCGTACATCAACTGCGACGGATTGTGGGGAAATTTGTAACCTTTTTCCAGCTATGCTCAGTAGCTAGGCTAATGCACTTCCTTTTGCTAATCTTATAAAGCATAAGAATGAGAAAGCACACGATTCAAGGGGTACATCACGCTAACACACACACATATACACTAACATGCACACACAGACACACAAACAAAAAAACAATCATTTCAATCTGGTCATTTGCAGGTACCAGTGTATGTAAAATCTTCCCTTCCTCTCAGGTGAAATACAGCACCAAACAATGATGCACGGTGTTTATAACCCAGCGGAAACACTCTAGATCAGTGGTTCTTAACCTTGTTGGAGGTACTGACCCCCACCAGTTTCATATGCGCATCCACCGAACCCTTCTTAATTGGAAAAATAAAATATGATTTTTTTTCAAATTCAAAACATAGGTATATATTTTACTGGTGCACAAAATAAACCGTGCATCAACATCACTGTGTTTAAAGAACAAAACCATTAAAACATGATTTTCACACAAAAACAAAATAATAAATATTTACTGCAAATCAGTGTGACTTCTGCTCATGAATCATATGAGTCGGGTGTGTGTCTTGACCTCCGCCGAACCCCTGGGGTTCGATCGAACCCAGGTTAAGAACCACTGCTCTAGATGTTGCTAGCGAGCTAACCCTGTGAGGAAACCGCTAATTAAATGTTAAAGAATGAAGTCACAGTTTTGCAGGAAAGCTGCGAAATTTTCACGATATAAATTTTCACGTGCTATAATTAAATACTAACACTAATCAGGTAACGAGTAAATGAGAGAGCAGGCAGATGGGACCCAAAAATCTGGAATCTATAACAACGAGAAAATAATGTTTTATTCATGGATGCAAAAACACTTTTATAATCGTACCAAGGAACATTGAATAGATCGATGTATTGAAGAGAAAAGAACGTTTTCTTCATGACTACAAAACCGCAAGGCAGTAAAGGAGGTCGAAAACTTGTAAAATGCTCCTTTAACCATACGACGAAACCGACTTTTACAACCGATATGACATAACAGCAAACCAACTGGTGGTTGTGCAGAAGTTTTGCTTTCGATACCGGATGGAACCTGCGATTAAAGCCCTCAGATGTGAGGCAAAATGATTATGCAAAAATGTCAGCTTGCACAAGCTTGCAAATTGCAGTTTTCTACCATGCAACCCTTCACCAACCTGCATCAAACAAACTGCACTTATTCCTCCGAATCAGGATCAGACTCACAACTGTACTTTTTATCTGAATAATTTCTCTTTGATCCTCTCTGTGTCTTTGTGTGTTTCGGAAGGGAACTATGCTGCCTTTACACAAGAGTGATACTAAATCAAGACTAGAAGGCAAAAAAAACAAAAAAAACAAAAAACACTCTACTACTGTGACAACACAAAGTTACAAATACTAAAGGTAATATGACCATGTTTATCAGCCGGACCTCACAATCACCCTGCCTTCAGAATCACCTGGTCCTTGCATTACACTGACCATACAATCACCCTGACTTCACCATCAACTAGTCCTCATCATCACCTAGTCCTCACAATTACCAAGTTCATAAATTCAGCTGATTCTCACATCACGCTGGTCTTCACAATCGCCCAATCCACAAATTCACGAACACCTCAGAATCACCCGGTCCACAAATTCACCCTGGTCCTACAAATGCCCTAGTCTTCACAGTCACTCTGGTTCCCAAAATCACCCTGTTCTACCATTCTCCCCAGTCCTCCCAATCTCCCCAGTCCTCCCATTCTCCCCAGTCCTCCCATTCTCCCCAGTCCTCCCATTCTCCCCAGTCCTCCCATTCTCCCCAGTCCTCCCATTCTCCCCAGTCCTCACATTCTCCCCAGTCCTCACATTCTCCCCAGTCCTCACATTCTCCCCAGTCCTCACATTCTCCCCAGTCCTCACATTCTCCTGTGTTTATACAACATTTTATAGCTTTTATTGAAAAACTAAGCAAGCCAAAACACTTATTTTTTGTATAGTTGCAGGAATATCATTAATTAGCTACTGTGTGTGTGTGTGTGTGTGTGTGTGTGTGTGTGTGTGTGTGTGTGTGTGTGTGTGTGTATAGAAAAGTATTAAGCAATTTAGTGGATGCGTACAAATTTGTTATTCCTAGTAATTTAGATGTTTATTTCTCAGCTAAACTATGACAAACTTTTCGGTGTCCCAAAGCCGCCCACTTCCTGATTTACAAACACCAGCTTCCGAAAACATCCCTGTGGAACGTTCTGCAGACCTCCAACAATCCATGCAGTGTCAATAGTGACATTCAGAACAGTCTCTAATGCCTGACCTACTCAAACATGCAGAAGCTGAAGGTCTGCTATAATGTCACCTAGCACAGCTGTGTTTCAGAGTGTGTTCCAAACTCATCCTTTTCTCCAGGACAGAAGATCAAGGCATATTAAAGGCAAAGTCACAGTTATTCCTGTGCTGATACACTGAAATTCAACTCGGAGTTAATTCCTGGTGCTGAACTTGGAATTCTAAAGGTGAACTCTGATGATACAACTAAATCCTCACCACAAAAGCCAAGTCTTGAATACTAAAACCGTTTTCAGGGAGCTGAAGTTGAATAGTGAAAGAAATTCTAAAGCTGATCCTGAGGCAGATTTCTGACAGTCAAATCCTTAAATTGAATCCTGAATGCTGAAGCAAGTGCTGATGCTGACTCCTGGAACAAAACCCCAAAACTAAATTCTGACACTGAACATAAAAACTGATTCTGAATCCTAAATACTGAAGCTGAATCGAGGGAACTTGAATCCTCAAGTCTTGATCCTGAACGTTTCACATTCACAATGCTGAGGATGAAGCTGAATCCTGAATCTAAATCCTGAAAGAAGTCTTGAATTCTAATTATGAAACATATTTCTCTCCAAAAACTGTGATTTTTTTTTTTTTAGCATAGCATCAAAATGTAAATGGCACAACGCTTACAGACATCAGATCTGGGTCAGCTGCATTGAGCAACTTCACTCTGTGACTTCATTTTTACCAAAGGAAAACAGAACCCTGCCTTTCAGCAGACGAGAGACCGAGCAACCTCAGCCATTTCTGATGCCCCAGGCAATAATGTCCGGAAGACACTGAGTTGTGGAAATAAGAAAGCACATGAAGGCTGCAGCATTACCGCATACTGGGCCTTAAGAAAATTTGACCCACGACTCACTCTCTTAAGTTCTGCCAGATTGGACGGAGACAACTGAGAACATTTTTTTCCAAAATATCAGTATCCAGATTTTCAAAGCTGTAAGAAACAGATGGCAGAAGATTGAAGCCAAAAAAAAGTTCTGCAGTTTATTAAAGTTTCAGCCATGACTAATATTGTAAGCGAAGTCACCATTACAAGCTCCTACCTTGTAGAAACCTGCTCGTTTCAAGCTCTGAACAACCAATCAGCTCACAGTTCCTTTCCTTAAAGCCCAGCAAAACCAAAAGTCCACAGCTGCTGTCATCCAAATCTCAATACTACTGTAACTATAGTTCCTGTCCATAGATACTATTACCCCAATGAAACCTTAAACAATCAGTCCATAGTTCCTGTCTTCAATAATACAGTAGCCAATTAGTCCATAGTTCCTGTCTTGCCTGTGATACAATAGCTAATCAGTTTATTATTCCTGTCCACCAATTACACCCTTAATCAATCAGTCCATAGTTCCTGACCCCCTGATAATATAGTTGGCCAATCAGTCCATAATTTCTGTCCCCCAATGATACAGTAGCCAATCAGTCCAAAGTTCCTGTCCCCGAATGATTCAATAGATCAGTCCATAGTTCCTGTGTTTCCAATGATACAGTAGCCAATCAGTCCACGGTTCCTGTCCCCCAATGATAGTCATACAGACTGATCAAACTCAACTCGGAGATCAGTTACAGTTCAGTACAGCACACACACACACACACACACACACACACACACACACACACACACACACACACACACACACACACACACACACAGGACATGCTAATGAGCCTAGCAGTGACATGTGAGCAGTGTTCTGAGTGACTGTTGACAGATTGAGCTGTGTTACTGTCAGGAGCAGCAGCTGGGTTTAACATTGACCAGCTCAGCGTATCCATCACTGCTCTTAGTGCTCTCGTCAACTCCCCCTCATGATTATCATCCCTTCCTATTGTCATACACACCGCAAAAGTGTGGCACTTAAAGGACAAAGAGTAGTGGGTACACCGTCAAACACAATCTAGCTAAACACAATTTCCATTCAGTGGCTAGCTGATTAATCCGCATACATTTACAGCATTTGGCAAACACCATTATCCAGAGCCAGTTACATTTACACAACTGAGCAGCTGGAGGGTAAGGAACTTGCTCAAGAGCCCGGAAGTTTGGTAATGATAGAATTTTAACTCATGATAGCTTCCAATTCATGTACCAACACATCAAATAGAGATCTATCGACAAATTAGAAAGTTAACGATGTGATGCATCGGTTTAAAAAAAGGTGTGAATCCGATACAAGTTGGCGATGCTTCGTTTTGAACATATTTGCTTAAACGATTTATTTACTTTTATTATTTATAAAGTGACAAATAATTTGTGACCCATATTTTCTACATAGATAGATTTCTCCTCGCTAAACTGTTTCTCGAGCGAGTTCTCTCAGCATCGCTGCTGCTACGTGAATATGATCCATGTGTCCTGAAAGTCAAATAGAATATACACTATATTTCCAAAAGTATTGGGACACCTGGTCATAATTATGGAATGTGATTTTTGAGCATCACATTCCACATTTAGTCCCAATCTGCTCTTATAATTCCCTCCACTCTTCTGGGAAGATGCTCCACTAGATTTTGGAGTGTGCTTATGGATGTGTGTTCATCAGCCACATGGATATTACGTAAGGCAGGTACTGATGTAGGGGAGGAGACCTGGGGTGCAGTCAGCATTTACATTCATCCCAAAGGTGTTCAGAGCTCTGAAGCAGCAAGATCTTCCTCTCCAAAGCATGTAAACCAGATCTTCAAGGAGCTCACTTTGTGCACATGGGCATTGGCCGTGCTGGAGCAGGTTTTGGGTTCCCAAGTTCAAGAGAATGCAAAATTTTATTAAGAGTACATCTATTGTACAATTGAGTGCCTCCAGTTTTGTGGTAACAGTTTGGAAAAGAACCACATAGAGCAGGAAGGAGCAGGTGACCCAATACTTTTGGAATTATAGTGTAGATTAACATGGCAGAGGTAGAGCTGTATCTTCCTAGAGACAGAACTTGAAAATAACGTTTGGATTAATTGCTGTCTGTCTGACTATTGAGTTCACCAGTTTGAAAAACTTTTGACAAATCATCTCCGTTGTGATATTGGTTAAAGATTGGTGGTTCTACACATTTTAAAATGTTGACGTCAATGCATTTTGTGCTGAAAGAGTAAACTGAAACCTGAAACCAGTGAACCAGTAGCAAAAATGTAGCAGTCTTTTGCTGCCAGAGTTTTTCTATACACCATCCATCACAAACCTTTTGTGGGGGGCGGGGCTTAACATTTTACTCAAGCTGCCTAGTGAGATTTAAATGGACAGATCCCTGATCCAGAAATAGAGATTTTGGAACCTGTTCTAGATGCAGATTCTGTACAGTTGCAGAGTACAGTGTACTACAGTGCTTGAACTTTGCAGTAGAAATTACATCTCCACTTTCAGGTCCAGCCAACTCTCACGAGCCAATCAAAACGTACAATACTTCTGGGACAAATTGAATTCCGTACCAGTCGTCCCTCACTCCATATGCACTCCTGTTGTATTTTGACACATATTTACCAGCAGTATTTATAGCTGAAGCTTCGGCTCTTCTGACACGCTGCGTGTACGCTTGTGAACTCTCTTAGCACCTCAGTTATTCGCTTCACATACTCTTAACTTCAAATGCGCTACAGAACCCTGCAAACACTCTTCTTCGGGTCAGGATGTCCTGAAGAAGAAAGGTTACGCTGCTTATAAACAAGCACGAAAGGGGGATTGCGCTTCCTGATTTTGCTGAAACGAGGTATACAGTAACACATTTGTCCTGCGGGCGAAAGACAAAGCGTATCAGATGCTGGTCCGGAGCGGCGTGTGGATTCGGATTACTTTAGGACGTGTTCTGATTTTGAATACAGTCTGTTAATGTTGCTATTGATTTCAAGCCATATGTAGTTCTTCCCCAAACTGTTACCACAAAGATTGAGAGATTTCTCGTCTTTGGAGAATTAAATCATGCCCTCATTAGAGCTAGGAGACCCAAACCTGTTCCAACATGACAATGCTCCTGTGCACAAAGCTCCATTAGGATCTGCTTCAACATGGGTTGGAATGGAAGATCTCCTGCTGTAGAACTAATCCACGACTCTACTGAACATTAAATGTGAACGCTGACTAACACCCTTGTGGCTGAATGTGCACAAATCTCCACAAGCTGCTTTCAACATTTTAAAACACTTTGGAACATCTTCCCAGAAAAGTGGAGGTCATTAGAACAGCAAATGTGGACACTGATGCCTAGGTGTCCACAAACGTATAATGTAAGCGAAGGGAAAATTTCATTCTACTGCATCCGAAGACGTCATATACAATTGTGTGGCTTTGTGGTAACAAGAAGAACCACATGTGGCTGAAAAATCAGGAGTCCCAATACTTTTGTCTATACGGGTCTAAACGATACACCCCAGTTCTCCTCACCTCAACTCCATCAGTACCTGACTTTACTAACGCCATTGTGGCTCAATGAAATCTTCCTGAAGTCTCCACAAAATCCAGTGGAACATCTTCCCAGAGACATGGAGGTTATTTTAACAGCTAATGGAGACTAAATGTGGAATGAGACATTGAAAAAAGAAGGACATAATGATCAAGTGTCCAAAAAGAAACCTTTGAACTTCTGATCAAAAGGTTGTGAGTTCAAATCCCAAAGCTTTAATGACACCCTAATGCAGAGTGAGTGCTAGGATTTGAACTTGTGACCCTCTGATCCAGAATCGAATGCCTTAACGACTGAGCTTCCACCACCCATTAATCCCAGCTAGAGCTAGCATGCTCCGGTACGGCGGATCTCTGATATTAGTCTGGCGCCTAATTCACATAATTCGGAGCGAATATATAAAATTAACACCAATGACAACACACACTGTGATCCTACAACATCACAAAACACAACACACACTTTCCTACATCTCCAAGCAACTCATTCAGACTGCGACTGTCGCAGGAATCTTTTGACATGTTCGCCGAGCGTCTCGGTCTGGGAGCTGGAAATTATTCAGGACTTTCCCCTGACTACTGAACACTGAATACACAAACAAGCTAATATCTTTATTCCGCCAGAGCTGGGGTGCACCTGCCTGATGGGGTGAAATATCAAGAAATGCCTCTGCGTCATGTGAGCGTTTTGAGTGGAATCCGAACAGGAGAGACAGCAATGTGTGTCTCTGTTTATTGCTAGCAACTGTATGTACGAACAGTCTTGATTGGTCAGACGGGACGAACAGACAGACAGACAGACAGACAGACAGACAGACAGACAGTGAATAGTAGCTATTGTGCCAATTGGCAAGTGTATTACATTTGCTATATTTCTATGACGTTTTATTTCCTTGTCAGTCTAAATACTGGATTCTGATTGGCTGGAAGGAGTTCAGGTGCGAGTTCACACAGGTACTTTGCGTTCTAAATGAACGTGCTGCGTTCGAACACCGGTAACCGTTGTAACTGGAGATCCACCTAAAGTTGATTCACATCGATTGTTTTTTCCTGGTAGCATCGGCGTCCGGGCCGGCCTCATTACGAGAGCGCCATCTAGAGGCGAATAACTGACATTACGTGCAGTTTGTTTTTACACGCGAGACTGCACACTGCACGGAGAGCGCTATATAATATCTATTCAATTATAAATTAATTAATAAACATTATTTGGAAATGATTATTTATTAATACAATTAATATATATATATATATACATTTTCATGATTCAGTCTTTTTTTTTACGGTATTAATTCACATGGTGTATAATTTTTTTTTTATCTAATATACAATTGAAAAATAAACTCGGTTAATTGGTTATCGGCAAGTACAATCCAACCTAGTTATCACTATCTGTTAGTAACATTCTGCTCCAGTTCCATCCAGAGTAAGACATTTCCTAATGACCTTAATGAGCTCCATGGAGGACTGCTGCATGTGAAGGAACTTTTATGGTGAATATGGTGATTTTATTAAACCATATTTTTTTTATACATGACTGACTTAAATCAGATTTTTAATAACTCGGTTTCTCCGTTTCATCCTTCAGCAAATTCTGGCATTAACAGAAGGACAACAGGGCGAAAGGAGCCATTTGTGGAGCTCAAACTGTCAGTCACTACTGAACCCGCTGTGAGAGGCTGAAATGAGCGACCTCCTCCTGGGAGCAAGTATTTTTAGAACGCAGAGTGGATGTTTGTGTCCTGATGGAAAAACGAAAGAGTGTGAGAGAGTGTGGGAGAAAGAGAAAGAAAGAACACCTGAAAAACAAATAGTTGTGATGCTATGCAGGGACTGGAAATAAAAGTGCTGGGTCATGTAAAAGCCAGTTCTTATTTAGATTCTATTTAAAGCAAAATGGGAAAGTTCCAGAAGCTGTATTCGTGCTGTACCAGTTGAGATCATGAGGTCACTCCGGAAGGCTGAGCGAAGCTCTGAGAGAAGTTCTGATCGAGAACAAGATCGAAACAATGACCATTCAAACCAAAAGCGTGGTGAATAACACCAGGGTGTCATGAGGTATCATGAGAACATACCCAACTACAACTCCTTTATGTAATAAACTAGATTATTCATCTCCATCAAACTGCACCTCAGGCAACAACAGAAGGTTTTGGATGAAATTCCAGAGATCGCTATGTCAATATATATACAGCATTTTAATCCTCATTTGCTGTTCTTATAACTTCCACTCTTCTGAGATGATGTTCCACTAGATTTTGAGATCTGTGCTTATTCATCCAGGTACAAGGGTGTTAATAAAGTGAGGTTCTGATGTAGGTGAGGAGAAGAGGCCTGGTGTACACTCATTGAGTTGGAGCTCTTTAGCAGTAGATCTTCTACTCCATACCAGGAAAGCTGGCTTTGTGTACAGGGGTATGAGGGGAGGATTGAAGGGGCAGGGTGGAGTGGTGTACTCACCTGCCATGAGCGTGGAACTCCAGATGGACAAGCTTGTCTTCGTGAGACACAGCCCTTTTAGCTCTCTGGTGTCGGCTGTGAAGGACGTCGGTGTCGTAGGACAAACCCTCGAAGTGCCGAATGTACTTGCTCAAGCGATTCTCATACTGACCTGGAGAAAGAGAAAGAGAGAGAGAGAGAGAGAGAGAGAGAGAGAGAGAGAGAGAGAGAGAGAGAGAGAGAGAGAGAGAGAGAGAGAGAGGGGGATTAAAAAGAGGAAATAGGAAAGGACAGAAGAGGAGGGAAGAAAGAAGGGAAGAAAGAAAGAAATGATGAAGTGATGAGAGAATTGTGTTGCGTCTCTTCGCATTATTATTAAGGATCTCGGAGTCTGTGATCTCAAATTCAAATTTTATTTGATCTCGCACTCCTGATGGAGCTGCATGTGGGGGGTGGTGGTGGGGATTAATGAAGGGGTTGGGGTGGTTTGTGTCTACTGCTGCGCTGCTGCACGTCCATGCGATGAGACGCAGCCTATTGTGCGCAGCGCGTCTCTCTTTCGTTCCGTTGCCTCCTTCCTCACGCTGAAAATAAACTCCTTCCTGCAATAGTAGGACTGCAGGCTAACAATACCCTGTCCTGAGAGGACAACTTTTCCTCTTCCAGCACAACACACGTCTTCTTTCACCTCTGCTTGACAAGCAGCAGGCGTATCACACACTCTCACAACACACGCATGCACACACGCACTTCTCTTGTGACAGACACTTTAACCAGACAAACACAGCAGCATCGTGTCGGCCTGCGTGTGATGAGGATGTGACCGAGACGGTGTGATGCTGTGTGAGGTGGCATCCACTTCCTGTTTTGAGTAGTTCCTGATATCAACAATATAGCGTACACACACACACACACACACACACACACACACACACACACGGGCACACAGAACAACGAGAAAAATAAATTTCACAGCTTTTAATCGATTTAAGAACGGCGTCAGACTTTTTATCTGTTTATAGTTATATTTTATACTGTGGAAGTGAATTCAGGGAACTGAACAATAACGATGGTACACACACACACACTGTAGGTACACACACACACTGTAGGTACACACACACACACTGTAGGTACACACACACACACACACACTGTAGATACACACTGCTCATACACACACTGTAGAGCTACACACACGGCTGATACACACACTGTAGAGCTACATACACTGTAGATACACACCCCTGATACACACACTGTAGATACACACACTGTAGCGCTACACACACTGCAGATACACACTGCTGATACACACACTGTAGAGCTACACACACTGCAGATACACACTGCTGATACACACATTATATTGCTACACACACTGCAGATACACACACTGCTAAAACACTAAAGTGCTATACAAACTGCTCATACACACTGATGATACACACACTGTAGAGCCACACACACTGCTGATACACACACTGTAGAGCCACACACACTGCAAATACACACTGCTGATACACACACTGTAGAGCTACACACACTGCAGATACACACTGCTGATACACACACTGTAGAGCTACACACACCGCTGATACACACACTGCTAAAACACTAAAGTGCTATACAAACTGCTCATACACACTGATGATACACACACTGTAGAGCCACACACACTGCTGATACACACACTGTAGAGCTACACACACTGCAGATACACACTGCTGATACACACACTGTAGAGCTACACACACTGCAGATACACACTGCTGATACACACACTGTAGAGCTCCACACACCGCTGATACACACACTGTAGAGCTCCACACACCGCTGATACACACACTGTAGAGCTCCACACACCGCTGATACACACACTGTAGAGCTCCACACACCGCTGATACACACACTGTAGAGCTCCACACACCGCTGATACACACACTGTAGAGCTACACACACCGCTGATAGACACACTGTAGAGCTACACACACTGCAGATACACACTGCTGATATACACACTATATTGCCACACACACTGCAGATACACACACTGCTGACGCACAGTACAGTGCTACACACTGCTGACGCACAGTACAGTGCTACACACTGCTGACGCACAGTACAGTGCTACACACTGCTGACGCACAGTACAGTGCTACACACTGCTGACGCACAGTACAGTGCTACACACTGCTGACGCACAGTACAGTGCTACACACTGCTGACGCACAGTACAGTGCTACACACTGCTGACGCACAGTACAGTGCTACACACTGCTGACGCACACTACAGTGCTACACACTGCTGACGCACACTACAGTGCTACACACTGCTGACGCACACTACAGTGCTACACACTGCTGACGCACACTACAGTGCTACACACTGCTGACGCACACTACAGTGCTACACACTGCTGACGCACACTACAGTGCTACACACTGCTGACGCACACTACAGTGCTACACACTGCTGACGCACACTACAGTGCTACACACTGCTGACGCACACTACAGTGCTACACACTGCTGACGCACACTACAGTGCTACACACTGCTGACGCACACTACAGTGCTACACACTGCTGACGCACACTACAGTGCTACACACTGCTGACGCACACTACAGTGCTACACACTGCTGACGCACACTACAGTGCTACACACTGCTGACGCACACTACAGTGCTACACACTGCTGACGCACACTACAGTGCTACACACTGCTGACGCACACTACAGTGCTACACACTGCTGACGCACACTACAGTGCTACACACTGCTGACGCACACTACAGTGCTACACACTGCTGACGCACACTACAGTGCTACACACTGCTGACGCACACTACAGTGCTACACACTGCTGACGCACACTACAGTGCTACACACTGCTTATACACACTGAAGTGCTACACACACTGCTAATACGCACACTGCAATGCTACACAAACTGCTCATACACACTGTAATGATACACACACTACTTATACACACACTGCAATGCTACACACAATGTGGCTACACACTGCATTTGAAATTCTTCTGGTCCACACTGAACAGGCTGCTGGTGAAGGACGCAGCTGCACTGCCTTCTGACTGGGACACACTGTGATGAACATGAAATATAGTGTATTGATTACTTTGTTGTGAAACACGTCCTGATGGTTCAGAAGGAGTTGGTGACCAGGATCGAATCAGGATGTGGACATGATGTTGAGCAGAAAGAGGAACGCCGGAGGAACAGATGGTGCCTCAGACGACAGGAAGAGACTTCACATCTTCGTGCTTGAAGGAACGCGACACCACGCAGTGAAGCAACCAGGCGTGTTCTCGGTGGTTTTACAGAGGACCAACAAATGGCATGATGAGGCGATGCGGTTCCTTCCTGGGAAATGTCCTGAAGAAGCTGCTGCTACACACAATGCAGCAACTACACACAATGTTTGATGCATTAAAGTAGAGCATCAGAGATGTTCTCACCACAAAGCTCCTGCTCTGCTCACATTAGCAAATGCTGGCGGTCTTCATGCACTACATTCTGCACAAACGTTAACGTATGCAGAAGAGGAAAGATAGCTGTTTTCTCCGAGTGTTTGTTACGCTGCCCTCACGTTTCTCACGTGTCCCAGAGTGAGAACATTCACTTTTAATGTGTACTTTTACTGATGTCGCACGGGTAGAAAACAGGAAACACTCGGACACCGGCTTTTTTCCTTTTTACAAGACAGGCGGAAATGTGGGTGGAGAGAGTGAGTGTAAGCAGGAGGAAAAGAGAGAGGGAAAGAAAGACAGACAGACAGACAATTAGAGAGAGAGAGAGAGACATTGTAAAAAAAGAGAGTGCAAGAGAGATATAGAATAAGAGTGAAAGATAAGAGAGACAAAGAGAGAGACAGAGAGAAAAGAGATGGAAGGAGAGACAGAGACAAAAACAGAAAAAGAAAGAGACAGAAAGAGATAGACAGGAAGAGAGACTGTGAAAGAAAAAGAGAGCTAGCACGAGAGAGAGAGAAAGAGACAGAGATAGACAGAGATTGAAAGAGAATGAGAGAGAGAGACAGAGAGAGAGAGAGAGAGAGAGAGAGAGAGAGAAAAAGAGATGGAGGGAGAAACAGGTAGGCAGAGAGACAAAAATGGAAAGAGAGAGAGACAGAAAGAGATAGACAGAGTGAAAGAGAGATAAAGACAAAAACAGAGAGACAGATAAAGAGTGAGAGACAAGAGATGAAGCGAGAAAGACAGAGAAACAGAAAGAGAGAGATAGATAGAGATGGTTGTCCCAATACTTTTGGCCCGGCAGTGTAGCTCACAGACTGAACAAAGTGGTGTTGAATGAGAGCTTGTTGATTTGTTGTCCTCGCAGTGATTCTGTGCCATGCGTGTGGGACCAGAAAGAGCGAGAAAGAAAGAGAGAGAGAGAGAGAGAGAGAGAGAGAGAGAGAGAACAGCAGGAGGGACGCAAGAAACGAGTAAAAAGGTAAAAAAAAAAAAAAAAAAAAAAAAAAAAACGAGAAATTATTTCTGTTGCCAGGAAAGACTTTGCATCATGGCGAGTGAGTTGTGTTTGTGTGGATTTATTAGTAAGGTAAATGCTAAGAGCTGCCAAATACACACACACACACGCACGCACCCGCGCACGCACACACGTCCCTATGCTACTGTCAATATTATTTAGAATGAAAGGCGTGCACACCACACACACACACACACACACACACACACACACACACACACACACACACACACACACAGGGCTTTTGAAATTAAATTAAATGTACTATGAAGTAAATTCATATTATTATACGTTACACAACAACACACTACACAACAGTACAGTATAAAACAATACGCAACACAACTTAACACTACACAACATCACACTAAGCAACAGTACACTACAAAAGAACAGGCAACAGTACATAACACTACACAACTCTAAAATACGCTACACAACACTACGAAAATGTCTAATCTTGCATTTAAACTCCAGTGGTGGAATGGTTCTACATCAACATCTTAAAGATCCACGAAGTTACTGAGCAACTCAAGAACTTTGAGGACGGATTTGGTCCGCAATTACTATCAACTGTCTGCTTCAATGGCCCACAGTTTGTATTTAATCGCTGCACACGTCAACAATGATGGAACTGTAATGAAAGGACATTTGGTGTCGAGGATGAGGTTCCTATTTGACTCTGGTTCCTCTTAAGGTTTCTTTCTCACGCCTTCTCGGGAGTTTTTCTTTGCCACAGTCACCACTGGCTCACTCAGAGATAAAACTCTCAGTGGAGCTGCTTTGAGACGAAATTGCTCTATAAAGACAAATAAATCAAAGTAAATTGAAGTAAAAAATATAAAAGGTCATAAGAATGATGGCTCTCGAGAATGATCCTGTGTGTAGGAGTGTACAACATGCCAAGGCCAGACCATACACATTCCTATTGGCATTCTCTACGCAGCCTTATGCTCTCACGCTAAAGCATACACACACACACACACACACACACACACACACACACACACACACACACACACACACACACACACACACACACACACACACACACACACACACACACACACAGTCTATATGCAGGAACACGGATCTGCATCAGGGCTCTGCTTTACAAATAAAAACAGGTGGAGAATAGGAAACGAGAGAAAAACAGAGTGTCATTGTTCGAGTGTGAAGAGCAAACGCTCATATCACACAAAACAACTCCACACATCTCCATGCAGGATCAGCAGACAGACACGAGGCATTAGAGACACCCCTGACACACACACACACACACACACACACACACACACACACACACGCATGACTGGAACAACTCAGGAACCCGGCGTTTATGTTCGTTTCAATGAAACAGTTGTTCAGCAGTAAAGGTTTGAATGTTTTTTTTTTTTTTGACTATTTTTCTCTGTATGTTGCATCCTTTTTGCCAAATTTCTTTTTTTTTTTTCTCCAACATACAGAATCTCTTTAAACATTGACTTTTAACAACAATAATATTTAGCATTTCTCAAAATATTGCATCTTTTTTTTCCTCTAAATAAATTTTTTTTATATATTATTTTCTCTGTATAATATTTGTTTTTTCCTCCAAAACATAATTTTTAATAAAACAATATAACCAAATTTTTCCCTAAATGTTATGCCTTTTATTTATTTTATTGCGACTTCTGAAAGAGAAGCTTCAAAACATATAACAGGTCCGGTTCTGACTCCATTCCCTGTTGCTTACTTGAACATCAACATCACACGATGAAGATGAGGATGATGTGGTGGTAAAGTTCTGGTTATGAAAGGTGCCAATAATTCTGGCTCATCACTGATATAAATCAGGGATTTTGAAATGTATATTCCGGACCGAAGAACCATAAGGGCGACAGAAAACTCTATAAATCCCCTGACTGACAGTTTTGCATTATTTCCCACTTGCTGTGGTTAGAAAACAGACTCCTCCGACCCTGTGTATAAACACATGACAACGTTCAGGCAATTTTCTGCTTGTCTGGTCCCTTCGTCTGCTGCTCACAGAGAAGAAACAATAAACCCAGAGATTCAGGAGTGTATCATATTGTATATTTTCTATTCTTCCGCTTGGAAGAGGAAATTACTTTTGATATAAAAAAAAAAAAAAAACACATTTGTGCAAGTTTCTCTCGAGTCGTACTGCTAATTCGATATCGCAGTCCTCCGAGGGTCTATCGAGTGAGAAACAGTAATGGAACGGCCTTGAAGAAGGTTATTGGGATTCAGGGACATGAAGAGATTATTAGGGTGTCAGAGTTTCGAGCAGAAACAGCGTAGGAGTGTCAAAATGTGTTTTTAATGCATCTTACGATACACTCGTGACCTTGATACACTTTTTTGCTGACCTTGCGTTTAGAAAATAATAATAGTCTGTGACTTTTTTCCCATCCTCCGTCTGCTTTTGCCGTCTGGTCTGCTTCAGGGCTTTCAAAATATAAACTCGTATTCCGACTATGCTTTTCAATATGAAAATAAAAATCCATATTCAAATAGAAAAACGCTTCAAAAACAAAGACTGAAAGACCCGAAGTTCAAACAATGTATTTACAGATCAACCTTTATTACTTATTATATATGCGATGAAAACGTGATTTACAAGCAGATTATTGAACTGAACTAACACAAGAATCAGACACTGTGCATACCACTAGCACCGTGTACCCTTTTGTACACCACACACCAGTTTCGTTTAAGAAATATTCTCGCAGGACCGACTTATGGGGGTGTGTATGTATAAAAGTCAGAACAATTCTGGGTATATTCCAATAACGGTACTGAAGCAATCTCGAGGGCTTCATTGAGTCATTAGATAATTAGCTACCCTATTTTTCGGACTATAAGCCGCTACTTTTTCCCCAACGTTTTAAACCCCAAGGCTTAAACAACGAAGCGGCTAATTTAGGAGTTTTTCCTGGGTTTTTCCCGGTTTCACAAACTTCAAGCCAAAAAAACTGAACCTTTTACTAACATTAGACCAATGAAATTTCCGAACGAAAACGCACCTCACCTGTGTTCTGAGCTGCACGGCTACGGGAGAAAAAAAGGTTTTTTAAATGATGCCAAAAGATAAACTCCAGAGAGAAATAATTGTCAAGGAGGAAGGAGGAAGACAGTGAACAATGACTTTCTTGGTCGGCTACTGTTTAGATACAAGCCGTTGTAACGCGTTGAGTCTGGGTGAAGGGCAAGTTCACTAACTCCAGTTACAACACAAATCATGAGCACAGACAGGTTTCCAAAACTCATGCTTTTTAATTTTTCTTGGCAACAGCGTTATGGGTTAGTCAAAGAAACTTAGAAATCAGCATCAGAAAATAATAAGGACATATTCCTCGGTCTTGCACACACGCAGTAATACTGGAAAAATGCGGCGGCATGCTATTCCCAAAATACCACTCTGTTCTTAAAGGAGCCACAACATATTTCACCTGTTACACCGTGTGTAACGTGTCTTTCGTTAAAGCCTGTGTAAAGTTCATTAGTGTACTTGCGGCTTATAGACAGGTGCGGCTTATTTATGTTAAAAATAAAAATATTTGTAAAATTCAGTGGGTGCGGCTTAAATATGGGTGCGCTTTATAGTCTGGAAATTACAGTATGTCCACATATACCACACATGAGGTTTGGAGCATTTGACCTGCCCATTGAAAAGAAACCAGATGTTGGATACGACTTATCGTATGTTTGTTTTTTTTCTCAATAGTTGTTTTCTCTTTCTCCATTTTAACAATCACATATTTAAAAAATAAATAAATAAATAAATAATCTTTAGTTTCACATTCGTGTTCACATTCTATGTTCTTATTGTGCGTTTCATCTTTAAAAATAAAGGAAATACATTTTCTAGGTCGAAATATTGAGTCGCCCTTTATGATCCTCATATATTACCATTATATCAGTGGCATCGCGTGGTCTTATGAGGACTAATCGTTTATTTGGATCACTTCTAGGACGATATTTCTTCCGGGGAAAAAAGTAGCCACCTTTTTTTTTTATTGTTATTATTATTATTATTATTATTATGCCCTTATCCAGAGCAACGTGCATTTATCTCAGTTCCACAGTAGAACAGCTAAGGGTTAAGGTCCTTGCTCAAGGATCCAGCAGTGGCAGCTATCACCTCCCTATTTTTTACACACCATCCAAACAAGATTGACTGATAAAGGAGTTCACTGTTGCTGCTCTACTCCGGGTTCATGTTTCAACCATTAAAACAGTCAGACACTCGGGTGTAAAATCTCTGTGAATCCAGCCTGTAGTATCAGTACATTCTGACGTCACATGTGCTCTAGTAGCACAAGTAAAGTGCCGAGGTGGCAGTTCACTGCTCGCTACACTGCTGCAGAGAGAAACTAAGAAAACTTTTTTTTGTTGGTTTTTTTTTAATTATTATTAATATTATTATTCGACTGGATCTTCTCACAAAACGTCTGCTATTAGGAAACCGAGAAGATCTCCCGTATAACGTTTTTAGCAGTTGTGTTTACAGAGTTTCCAAACACTGTGTGTGTCTGAGTGGTGTACAAATGAATGAGGAAGTGGAAAGAATTAGCTCGGCACGCCCTCCTCTTCCTTCTCCTGAGCCACGCCACGGCTGATAAGTGCACGCTTCCAGGTTAGGGAACATCCCACATTCGACCTAGTGCTCTTTCACACTAGAGACTAACTGAGGGGAGGAAAAAAAAAAACAGTTGCGTGGGTGGAGAACTTCGAGTTTGGACGGCGAACCACTCAAAGCATGCCTGTTCACCTCCTACACTCCTGATGCAGTAATTCTGTGGTGGAATGACTCTACATTTCATTCTCTCAACAACAACAAACCTATCTATGAGTGTATTCGTGCAAACAAAACATACGGAGTACAAAAAAGTACAATAAAATAAACGAGGAAAAAAAAAAAAAAAGATTAAAAAAAAAAGTTGGTGAGTCAAAAGAGACATTGGGCTTTGTACAGCTGATAGTCAGACAGGCACAACAGATGCGTTCAGACAAATGAGCTTTTGTGGTAGAGCCGAGTTCTGACCTGCGCTTGAAAAAAGGAAAGTGGGAGGGATTGTGGAACACAAAAGAGTGGACAAGAGCCATTGATTCTCTCTACGCCACAATGTTCATGGCGCTTCTGCAAAATTGCAATACACTGAAACCACTGCAAACTCGAGTCATCGACTCCATAAGAGAATGGGGACTCCAAAACACCTCGATGAAGCACTTTATTGGCACCATGAAAAAGTGTTACACACAAAATTGAGAAGGTTGATTAATTGGGAAGGTGCTAATATTTAATAAAAATCTGTAGACCATTACACTTATGTGGTTCTTCCTTAAACCTAGACTTTGTACATTGTGGAATTTCCCTAAAAGAGACCCAAACTCTTCCAGCAAGATGGTGCTCCAAAATCAAGCTCCATGAAGACATTTGATGGAACATCTCCAGTGTCCTGCACTGACCTCCTTAACCCCATGAACACCCTCAGGATAAACTGTGAAGTTGACCTCCTTACCTGATATCAGAATCTGATCTGGCTAATGCTCTTGTAGCTGAATAAACTCAAACCATCCTCAGCTACACCAAAATCTAGTGGAAAGCCTTCACATATGAGTGGAGCTCATTATACCAGTAAATCACGAACATAATTTGATCTTTTTCAGTTTCAGTGAGTTTTCAGCTCAATGTAACCTAATTTTCTTGTTCTTGGTAATTCAGATTATTCAGAGTGTCTGAGGTACCTGTGAGATTAATTCAGTATGAGGTCAATAAGTGTGAGGTAAATCAGTGTGAAATAATTCGGTGTACAGTAAATCAGTGTGTGTGTAAGTGTGTGAGGTAACTACGAGATGATTTATTATAAAATCTTTAATTTATTTGGGAGGTAATTTACTGTGGAATTAATTCAAAGTACGGTAGTTGAGTGTATGATAATCCAGTTTGAGGTAAATCGCTGAGGTAACGGGCAATTCATTGTGAAATAATTCAGTGTGAGGTAACTGAGGTAAGTCAGGTCAGTGTGAAAATTCAGTGAGATAATTGTGAAGTAATTTAATGTGAAACAAATCAGTAAAAAATAACAGTGTAAAATGATTCAGTGTGAGGTAATTCAGTTAGTCAGTATGAGGTAATTCAATATGAGGAAGTCAGTGTGAGGTGGGTCAGTATGAGGTAATTCAATATGAGGTAAGTCATTAGGTCAGTGTGAGAGTTCAGTTGTCAGTATGAGAATTATTTGAGGTAAGTCAGTGTAAGGCGAGTCAGTGTGAGGCGATTAACGGTAAGGTAATTCAGTATGAGGCAATTCAGTATCAGGTAAGTCACTGTGAGGCAAGTTAGTAAGTAAGTCTGAGGTGGTTCACTGGTAAAGAAAAAAATTAGTGTGAGGAGAGTCAGTATAAGGTAAAGTCAGTGTGAGGAGAGTCAGTATAAGGTAAAGTCAGTGTGAGGAGAGTCAGTATAAGGTAAAGTCAGTGTGAGGAGAGTCAGTATAAGGTAAAGTCAGTGTAAGGAGAGTCAGTGAGAGGAGAGTCAGTATAAGGTAAAGTCAGTGTGAGGAGAGTCAGTATAAGGTAAAGTCAGTGTGAGGAGAGTCAGTATAAGGTAAAGTCAGTGTGAGGAGAGTCAGTATAAGGTAAAGTCAGTGTAAGGAGAGTCAGTGAGAGGAGAGTCAGTATAAGGTAAAGTCAGTGTGAGGAGAGTCAGTGAGAGGAGAGTCATTATAAGGTAAAGTCAGTGTGAGGAGAGTCAGTATAAGGTAAAGTCAGTGTGAGGAGAGTCAGTAAGAGGAGAGTCAGTATAAGGTAAAGTCAGTGTGAGGAGAGTCAGTATAAGGTAAAGTCAGTGTGAGGAGAGTCAGTATAATGTAAAGTCAGTGTGAGGAGAGTCAGTATAAGGTAAAGTCAGTGTGAGGAGAGTCAGTATAAGGTAAAGTCGGTGTAAGGAGAGTCAGTGAGAGGAGAGTCAGTATAAGGTAAAGTCAGTGTGAGGAGAGTCAGTATAAGGTAAAGTCAGTGTGAGGAGAGTCAGTATAAGGTAAAGTCAGTGTGAGGAGAGTCAGTATAAGGTAAAGTCAGTGTGAGGAGAGTCAGTATAAGGTAAAGTCAGTGTGAGGAGAGTCAGTATAAGGTAAAGTCAGTGTAAGGAGAGTCAGTGAGAGGAGAGTCAGTATAAGGTAAAGTCAGTGTGAGGAGAGTCAGTGAGAGGAGAGTCAGTATAAGGTAAAGTCAGTGTGAGGAGAGTCAGTATAAGGTAAAGTCAGTGTGAGGAGAGTCAGTATAAGGTAAAGTCAGTGTGAGGAGAGTCAGTAAGAGGAGAGTCAGTATAAGGTAAAGTCAGTGTGAGGAGAGTCAGTATAAGGTAAAGTCAGTGTGAGGAGAGTCAGTATAAGGTAAAGTCAGTGTGAGGAGAGTCAGTATAAGGTAAAGTCAGTGTAAGGAGAGTCAGTGAGAGGAGAGTCAGTATAAGGTAAATTCAGTGTGAGGAGAGTCAGTGTGAGGAGAGTCGGTATAAGGTAAAGTCAGTGTGAGGAGAGTCAGTGTGAGGAGAGTCAGTATAAGGTAAAGTCAGTGTGAGGAGAGTCAGTGAGAGGAAAGTCAGTATAAGGTAAATTCAGTGTGAGGAGAGTCAGTGTGAGGAGAGTCAGTGTGAGGTAACCAGCTTCTAGCTTTATAAAAAAGTAAAAGATTTGTATGATTTACATTTACAGCATTTGTCAGACGCCCTTATCCAGAGCAACGTGCATTTATTTCAGTTCCACTGTAGAACAGCTAAGGGTTAAGGTCCTCGCTCAAGGATCCAGCAGTGGCAGCTGAGTGGCAGCTACCACCTCCCCAATTTTTATGCTCCATCCAAACAAGACTGACTGATAAAGGAGTTCACTGTTGCTGCTCTACTCTGGGTTCATGTTTCAACCATTAAAACAGTCAGACACTCAGGTGTAAAATCTCTGTGAATCCAGCCTGTAGTATCAGTACATTCTGACGTCACACATGCTCCAGTAGCACAAGTAAAGTGCCGAGTTGGCAGTTCACTGCTCGCTACACTGCTGCAGAGAGAACGCTGGGGATTCGTCCTCATTACCAAGTCATTACATGACTCCAGATTATTCTGCGTAGCAAAGTTTGTTTGCAGAAAACAGCAGCATGCACCAAGAAAAGAGAAACACCATCACTCGCTATCGCCTCAATGCTGCAATAGAAGTTTTCAGAACGTAAGGTGATCACTGCTCCTCCGAAAGCACAGAATTACAGTAAAGCAGCTTGGAGACAAACATGAAGAGGAAGCAGCTTGACTCAGACGCTCCACCACATAAACTGGGACGTTTAAGTTATAAAAAAAAAAAAAAAAACAGCCAAATATTAGTGCATTTAATTGCCATATTAAATCAAAATGCGAATACAAACATATAAATCAAAATAAATGTTTGCCTCTTTCCTCGGCCTGAATCCTATGGAATCCCGTTTCCGCCACATTGAAAAAAAGTTTACCTAACTCCGCCTTTTTTTTTCTCGCAAATCTGACTTTATTTCTCATAAACATTCAACATTTCTGACCATCCAACATTTCAAAGCTGTTGGTGTATAAAAAAGGCTCCTCTGCTCCGTCTGTCTTTTTTCGTCTTCCCCAGACCTGAATGATAGACAAAGTTCTCTCCAGGGATCAAAGGCTTTGTTTGATATTAAGTGATTTTACTGATTGTAGCGGATTTAATTTTCAATGCGTAAAACTTTATGGTACTACAAAGAGGCTGACGGAAAAAAAGGCGGAATACTGAGGAAAAAAGTCAGAAATCAAGTCGGAATTACGAGAAATTAAGTCAGAAATCAAGCCAGAATTACGAGAAAATAGGGTCGGAATAAGGCAAAAAAATATATATGTTAATAATAATAATAATATGGCGGAAATGGGCTTCTGTATGAAACTTCTCCTTGGCCCTCCCTGTTTTCTTCATTTTTTCATTATGCAGCATCTCCTTTGTTTACCTGTCCAGAGCGTGAGTAATAATAGTCCACGGAGAAACACAAGGCTCCGTGTGCAGTCAAATGGACTAAACAAAACAGCGAGGCAAGTAATTTGTCTGAGTACCGAGTTGTGATTGGCTGAAAGTAGTTCAGGTCTTACTGAGCTACATGAAGCATTTCTGCATTTGGTTGAACTTCTGTTGCGAATACGGTGATTTTAATAAACGGCTCAAGATGGATCTAGAATGAAAAACAGCACCAGGCGTTAACTACAACAGCTTCACTATTAGTAGAGTTGCAGCACACACACACACACACACACACACACACACACACACACACACACACACACACACACACACAGACAGACAGACAGACAGACAGAAGCTCTCTCGCTCTCTGTACATGTGTTATTGTGAGATAACACGGTTAAAATGCTACCACTTCCTGCCAGTGTGTGTGTGTGTGTGTGTGTGTGTGTGTGTGTGTGTGTTTCACACTAACAGAACAAACCCATAAGGTTGAGCAAATCATTATCACTAGGAGGATCTTATTTTATTTTCTTCACTGTATTTTTGTTTTTTGTGTGTGTGTGTGCATTTGATCTACACTGGCGTATGTTTTGTCTTTTTATTCGTATTATTGCAAGAATTAATATTATTTTTATAAACAATATTATTCTTGTTCTACTGTATCTGAACATACGGGAAAGAAAAACAAAGACAAATTGAGAGAAAGAGAGAAAGACAGAGAAAAAGTGGAAGACAAAAAAGACAGAAATAGAGAGATGGAAAAAAAGAGAGATTAAGAAAAAGAGAGACAGAAAGAGAGCGCTATTGAGAGAAACAAGAGAGAGAAAGAAAAAGATGGAAAAAATATTGAGAGCCAAAAAGAAAAGAGATTTTTTTTTTTTAAAAAGGAAGAAAGACAGAAAAATATAGATACTGAAAAGAGACAAAGAGAAAGACAGGCAAAAGACAAAGGAACAAGAACAAGAGAGACAGAAAGAGAGAGATAAAGACAACAGAAACAAAGGAGAGAGATTGAGACATAGAAAGACAAATTAAAAGATAGAGTATAGAAAGAGAGAGAAAAAAAGAGAGAGAGAGAGAGAGAGAAATACAGTAATAGAGAGAAAGAGAGAAAAAAAAAAAGAGAAATCTGCCCATTTCCTCAGAAAGTACAGTGTAAAAAAACGTCCTGTAGTTTGACTCGGTGCAACTCGAAGGCAGTAGAAACAAAATCCAAAATTTGCTACGACACCCAGAGACGCCGTAGACAACAGTCTGGTTTCAACAGTTTGGGGAAAAACCACAAAAACCCAATACTTTTGCTCACATCATGTAGGTGATCTGTAATCATTTCGAACTCGAGGGTGGTCTGATTAAGAAGTGTGTGAGGGTTTATGAAATGATTATGACGTCAAACATAAGCGCTTGTTCTTGTTTTGAGCGAATCGCTAAACTTCTACGAGCAGCTGCTTCACCCCATGTGACGATAAACAGACTTTGGAGAAACAGAGACACCGCCTCACCCTGTAATCTCAGAGATAGCGCTCTAATCAAACGCCTTCGAAAAGCTCGCGTCGGTGAACACCACCATCACCACCCATGAAGCAGATACTCTAAACGCAGAACGACACGTAATAAACAGGGTGGTATATTTAAAAATGTCTGGTTCTTCTACTGTTCGGTAATAAACATCACAGCTTCTGGATGAGGACCAGGCATTTACATAGCGCTCAGAGTGAGTAGATTAGCAACTTGCTTTGCCTCGGTATAATAAATTATTCATGTGGAGCCCCTCAGGAAAGGGATGGCTCTTTCTAGAGAGAGGGAAAAAAAAGGTGCAAAGTCAAAACCCCATACCGATTTCTCACATTTCTTTCATGTGTTTCCTCAAAATGTTACCTGAATGTGCTGAATGTGTGAACCTCGACTGAACTGATTTAGTATTACAACGTCGTTTAACGATCGCAAACAGCTGAGCCAAAAAAAAAAAAGAGAGAGAAAAAAATGCCACACAAAGATGTGTGTATGTGTGTGTGTGTGTGTGTGTGTGTGTGTGTGTGTGTGTGTGTGTGTGTGTGTGTGTGTGTGTGTGTGTGAACTCGGGGTTTGTTATATTATCATGATATTACACCCAATAGATTTTTTTCTACTCGTCCATACTGGGGTTCGTAAATCACAAACACTTTTCTGTTCACTATTCCTACAGGTGACCGACAAAACAGGTGACTTGTTAAGCTGGTGGCCTTCGAATAAGAAGGTCATCAGTTTGAATCTCAGCCCCCGTCAGCGCTGGGCCCTTAATCCGCAACTGCTCAGTAAAAATGAGATAAGTGTAAGTCACTCTGGATGAGGGCGTCTGCCAAAGGCCATACATGGTTAAAAAAAAAAAAAAAAAAAAAAAAAAAAAAAAAAAAAAAAAAAAAAACTGTACTGACACCTTCGGGTTCATTTGGGATGTTTCCCTGCTAGTTATGCTCATGATTCACAGTAAATCAGTAATTGGGGCAGATCTGTAACACTAAGGCAGATAGTTTTGTTTTTTTCATACCACCCTGTATAGTAATAATCAAACCCACAGAGCGACGATCAACCCGATCAACGATCGACTATCAACCCCACCGAGCGACTATCAACCCCACAGAGCGACTAACAACCCCACAGAGCGACTATCAAACCCACAGAGCGACTATCAAACCCACAGAGCGACTATTAAACCCACAGAGCGACTATCAAACCCACAGAGCGACTATCAAACCCACAGAGCGACTATCAAACCCACAGAGCGACTATCAAACCCACGATCAAACCCACAGAGCTACTATCAAACCCACAGAGCAACTATCAAACCCACAGAGCTACTATCAAACCCACAGAGCGACTAACAAACCCACAGAGCGACTATCAAACCCACAGAGCGACTATCAAACCCACAGAGCGACTATCAAACCCACAGAGCGACTATCAAACCCACGATCAAACCCACAGAGCTACTATCAAACCCACAGAGCAACTATCAAACCCACAGAGCTACTATCAAACCCACAGAGCTACTATCAAACCCACAGAGCGACTAACAAACCCACAGAGCGACTATCAAACCCACAGAGCGACTATCAAACCCACAGAGCGACTAACAACCCCACAGAGCGACTATCAAACCCACAGATCGACTATCAACCCCACCGAGCGACTAACAACCCCACAGAGCGACTATCAAACCCACAGAGCGACTATCAAACCCACAGAGCGACTATCAAACCCACAGAGCGACTATCAAACCCACGATCAAACCCACAGAGCTACTATCAAACCCACAGAGCTACTATCAAACCCACAGAGCTACTATCAAACCCACAGAGCTACTATCAAACCCACAGAGCAACTATCAAACCCACAGAGCGACTAACAAACCCACAGAGCGACTATCAAACCCACAGAGCGACTATCAAACCCACGATCAAACCCACAGAGCTACTATCAAACCCACAGAGCTACTATCAAACCCACAGAGCAACTATCAAACCCACAGAGCGACTAACAACCCCACAGAGCGACTATCAAACCCACAGAGCGACTATCAAACCCACAGAGCGACTATCAAACCCACGATCAAACCCACAGAGCTACTATCAAACCCACAGAGCTACTATCAAACCCACAGAGCGATGTGGGTTAAAAAAAAAATAGTTCGAAAGAAACATTTATTAAACAACGCAAGACTCCAACTAGTGCTGACCTGTAACCTAAACTACAGCTGGGTGAAGGTTCGCTTACAATTCAGCTCGAAATGTTACTTTCATTCTCCCTAAAATTTGATTCTCATTATCTCTTTAGAGGCATCGTATTTAACCTATGAAATACAGAAGGTTGATTAAGAATGAAGGATAAGAACTCAAAGCCCAGGACACACAAAGCTGCAGTCGGCCGTCTGGGAATGTCGTGTGGTTCCGCTTTAGTATCATTGGTTCTGGTTGGACGCCGTCGGCTGCATGTCGAATCGGCGGTGAGAAAAAGGACTCTGATTGGCTCATTAGCCACAAGCGCACGAGAAAAACACGGAATACGCTTGTTCTATTCTTGCTTTTGTCAATGCAAATTAAAAGACATTTAAAAAAGCTACACGAATACGTCACTAATGATCGCCACCTGCTGGTATGAGAGAGTTATGTTCTCTCACACAAGTGTAAAACGTACACGCGCGGTTTGTTGGATCAGATGCGGCGTCCTAATTTGCAGCGTAAATCGGTAAAATGCTAATTAATTTAAAAATGGCAAACATCTTAAGATTAATGGGTCGACCTCGAGATCAAACCCATAGAGTGATGAGAATCAAACCAAGAATGTGATTAAAACCTATAATGATGATCAAACTATAGCTGGTACAGCATGACCCTAATTTGCATACTCAAACATGATTGGCTCCTACATTTATGATGCAATAACACATGCTTGTAATATTCATCTCTAAATCTGAAAACGCGAAAACGTAATCAGATATGAGATCTACAACCTCGAAATACTGTTCTACTCTTCTATCACGGGAGGAGCACTGATTTAACTTCACTTTGTGTTCATATCTTCTCAAGACCTTCACCTTGAGCTGACCGAAAGTGCTGTTGAGACAAACTCGCATTGCGATCACGAACACGTTGTACTTTAAGGTGTCAGACATCGTAGAACAGCTTTGTTGGTGAAACCTTTTTGGTCTCCAGTTTTCTGGCGGTCTACTCACCTACAATTGTTTGCAGGGGAACGCTAGAGAACGGGGGATTGAGGGTTAAGGGCCTTGTACAAGAGCCCAGCAGTGGCAGCTTGGTAGTGCTGGGATTTGAACCTATGACCTTCCAAACACAAATCCAACATCTTGTCCACTGAGCTATCACCTTCCCAAATCAGGCATGTGAATTCGCACCATGTGAAAATCCGAGATAAATAAAGCGGCAAACGTATCAAGAAAGATGTTGACCAAGTGTCGTATCCACAAGGAACATCTAAGAAAGGAGCCTGTTTTGCGTTTGTGACACAAAATCATGATACGAGATATTTTTCTGGACCTTGACCTCATACCTGGTCTCTGACGAAACCCCAGGTCTATCATTAGAGCATCGTCTTCTAACTACCTGATCTGAAGGTCAGGTTTTTCTGCAACCGTCTCGAATTCTAAATTTACACAACCCTGATCTAATCTCACAACTTCTGAGATCTTCCTTGATGACGAATACATTTGTTTTTAGTTTAGGTGTTGCTGTATGAAAGGTGCAGGAAGTAAACATAGAAGACATCATAGCCGAGAACGAAGGTTGGAGTTGAAGTAAAGTGGAAATGAACTGCAGTAGTTTCTTTCCTTCTACACTCAAGCCTGGGCTTGTCCTCCTGCCGCAGATATGAGAAGTGTGTGTGTGTGTGTTTTAAAAAGGAATATTCTCTCCTAAGATGATCCAAACCTGAGACCTACATAATAAAACTCATATCTGTGTTTTTCCACCCTTAATTACTCCACCGTTTGTCCACTCAGGCTTCTCAGTAATCCTGGAAGGTTGGAGATATCTCACTGGAGATCAGAGTTTCCATCTGCGGCGCTTAGTGGAAGTTAGCTAGATTACTAGCCAGATAGGCCTGGGCTTGGGTTTGGTTGGATCAAGTTTATTTCCAGTTCGGTGGCGAAAATAACGTCTTCATTAGCGACTAAACTGTTCAGGTCAGTTGAACACAATGAACTTCTTGAAGATGTAAAATGTTTCAAACTCTGCAGGGTGATGTATCAGATCGGACTTTCAAGTAAAACCAGTGATACTTCCCCGTCAAAACCCCTCCCCGGGGGGGGGGCAGTAGAAGGGGCAGGAGTGGCAGCAGAGGCAGGAGTGGCAGCAGGGGAAAGAGTGGCAGCAGGGCGCAGGAGTGGCAGCTTCAGTTCCAAAAAGCCGATTAACGCAAACAAGGCTCGGACACTTTCTACGGAACAACCGCATAAACACACACACACACACACACACACACACTTACCTATCGAGTCACTCAGGCAGTAGAGCAGCACCAGGAGTTTAAACACCACCATGTCGGATAAATTCATGTCGCTCACGTTTGACACCGCGGAACGGTCCGGGCGTTAACGTGGACGTGCGTAAAAACGCGCGTGTTTGCGAGCGCGCGTGTGCGTGTTTCCACTTCCCTTCTTCTGCTTTTTTTCAGTTTCGATTCGTGTCCGATCTTAAAGGCGCAGCACTCCGTGTTGACGATGATCACGACCAAGACCAAGAAGACTGCTGCTGCGTCTCTGCGGCGTGAAATCGCCGCCGCCTCTCCTGCGACCGGACGTCACCGGACTGACCGACAGACCGACAGACCGAGCGCGCGACAGACAGACAGACAGACAGACAGACAGACAGAGCGCGCGACACCTCCCTCCCTGTTCAAAGAAGAAAAACCGGACGGCGTGACTCCATAGTCAGGAAGTTGCAGCAAGCCCCGCCCACTGAACAGACCGAAAACATGAAGGCAGGAAGTCCTGAGTGCAAGATCGAGTTTGGAACCACCTAAACCTTTTCATGTGCATGTTCCTTAAGTTCCCCAGACACTTGTTTATGTTTTAATTCTGACCAAACAAATATATACACACCTAGACTTAACTTTCATACTCCTCAGCATGAAGAACAGCTTTACACTTTTCTCAGACAATTAGTTTTTTCCAAACATTCAGCAAACCTGCTAAAGATGTTCCTCACTTGTGATCCAGTTCATCAGGATTTAGCTGCGGTGACTGAGCAGGCCAATCATGATAGATATCACTCCAGACGTCTGTTTGCTCTCTGAATATCTCTTAGAACTTGAACATATTCACCCGCTTCATCTAATTGTCTTTTGTACGGTATGGAAGTATGAAGGTTGACGTATGGAATGGTAGACATGTTGGTGCAGGATTCCTTTCACTTTTTCCCGAATAAGTCTCCAACCTTCCCCTGCTTCCAAACAACCTTCCATGTTTGACTGTGGCAGTCTGATCACATCTTCTCTCCTGTTCTCCAAACCTTCATAAGTTCTTCTGTTAGACAAAAATGTCGAATTTGAACTACACAGAACTTTCTTTCACTCATTCACCATACAATCCTTATGTGTTTTTGACCAGGCCTGAATAAATGAGGTCCAAACATCTCCAAAAACAGCAGATCTTGTGAAGGCTTCTTAATGCTTGTGTGAAGATAAAGCAGCACAAATTGCAGAAAAAGTGAATGCTGGTTCTTATAGAAAGGATTCAAAGCATACAATGCAGAACATCACATCTTGCTGTGTATGATGGAGCTGTGTGGCTGCAGAGCGATCAGAGAGCCCATGCAGACCCCCTGTACACCACTGAAAGCTCCTACAATGAACAGGACTAGTAGATAAAGTGGAGTGATGAAACAGGTGGACATCATGTGGACAGCCGGGTGGAGGTGTAGGCATGGCTCGCCTGGGGGAAGAGATGCCACCAGGATGCACTATGGAAAGAAAGCAAACTAGTGGAGATAGTGAGATTCAATTCTGGGTGATGACCTGCTGGAAAACTTTTATTGAAAAAAAATTATACTCAGGAACTTTTTTCATTTAATGAAAAACCTATACAATTACAGAATTGCACACTAAAGTCGCCATCTTGTGGTCAGAAAAGGCACAGCAAAGGATTTCTATATAATTTAAATATCCTGCGGTTTCAATACGTAATTAACAAAATAGGGTTAGGGTTAGGGTTAGGGTTAGGGTTACAAATCAAATCAAGTTTAGTCTTAAAATTCAAAGGACCTCTCATAAATTCATAACAGGGCCCCAAACCTCTGAGTGCATAAAGACTTTAGTGTGGTCTGTCTGATGTGTCACGTGTGTCGTGTGTGTGTGTGTGTTAGTGGGTCTGTGGTGTGGGGTAGTGTGTGTGGGGTTTGGTGGGTGTGTGTGTTTCGAATCTAGTTTCAGGTTTATGTCGTGCCATTTCATGAAATATTAAAAAAGGGGATTAGAATAAAATGATCCTGGATCTATATTAAAAAGACAAAAAGAGATTTAAAAAAAAAGTGTGTGTGTGTGTGTGTGTGTGTGTGTGTGTGTGTGTGTACGTATGAGTGTGTAAATATGTGTGTAAAGTACGAATTATATAAATTATCTTCAGCATTATTATTATTATAGCAAAAAACTAAAAACTAATGATCATTATAATAAAAACCATTTTGAAAATAATAATAATAATAATATTGTTAATATAAGTATCGCCATCATTCCATTCTTCTTCTTTATTATTATTATTTTAGCCGTAATAATAAAAGTGGTATATTTATTATTATTTTAACATTATTATCGTCATTATACTATCATCATCATAATTATTATTATTATAATTATTATTTCAGTTGTAGTAATAAAAGTGCTATAATATTATTATATAAAAATTATATTAATATTATTATTATTATTATTATTAATAATGTTGTAAAATATTATTATCGCAGTTATAGGATAATAATTATTATTGCTGGTATAATGGTTGTTATAATAATAATAATTATTATTATTATTGTTGTTGTTGTAGCTGCTGCCCTTGCGCATGCGCGGTGTGACCCGCTTATGACCGCAGTTTTGAGGCTCGGGCCGGTTTTATTTATTTTTGTCAATATTTCGGTATTTATCGGTTTAGAAGTAAATACAAAAAACAACAATAACAGTGGCATCCGAAATCTAGTGTTTCCTGCTATCCAGGGTCCAAAGCTAGGGTGCGAGTGTACAGGAAAGGCGGAGGAGCGGATCGGGACGCGGCCCAGAGCGAATTATTCGGAGTCTCCAAAACGGTGACGTCAGAGGCGTAGACGTCGTCGTCGTCATGGCGTCGTCGGCGCTGCTGAGAGCGGAGCTGTGTTTTTAGTTGGAAAAGGGGAGAAGAAGCAGAAGCAAAAGGAGGAGAAAAACGGTGCTGCGGTCGGTCGAGATGGAGAGAAATGCGAACGTGCACCGAGACGCCGCGGCCGGAAACAGCGAGACCGCAGGACTGTCGGTCAGCAGTTTGGGTCCGAGTTGCACAACAAGCTCCACCATCTCCACCACTCCTCCTCTTAGTGTTAGTGCTAATGCTAGCACGAACGTCTCTGAGTCGATGGAAGCGGAAAACGGGAAGCTCGTGCTTCCCGGCGAGGAACCGGAGCAGGAACCGGGCCACGGCGCATGCGAACACGCAGCCGGAAACAACAGTGACGCTCCTAAACCCACGTTAGAAACCAAGCCGAGCAAACAGGAGCCCTCTACAGGGTCTCCAGGTGCTCCAGCGGATGTTCCTGAGCAGGAGGTCCAGGAGAGGAGCAGTGTGTGTGCTGAGAACATTGCACCCAAGGCCAAGTCCGAGTCTAATGAAGGCACCTTGTCTCAGGGGCTGCCCAGCCTGGACTCCCTGGAGTCTTTCTCTAATCTCAACTCCTCCTGCCCGAGTTCCGAGCAGGTCAGCGAGGGTCTGGAGGAGCAGGAGCAGGTGAAGGAACCGGGGGTGGTCCCTTCTCAGGGCCAACATGGGGCAGAAGGAAGCAAAGCTCAGATCTGTAAAGAGCGAGGTGTTGGTGGTGTTGGTGGTGCAGGTCAGTCCATCTACCACATCAAATGGATCAGGTGGAAGGAGGAGAACACGCCTATCATCACCCAGAATGAGAACGGGCCGTGTCCTCTGCTGGCTATTATGAATGTGCTTCTGTTGGCCTGGAAGGTAAATATTATTATTAAATATAATGATCATTATTATTGTTTTCACTCTAAATCTTTTCCATCAGCTCCAGAAGTTCTCGTTGGTCCCACAGAGAAGGTTAGGGTTTGGCTCTCGCACTTCGTGAATGAGTCAGACTGCATTAACAATAGATTATAGCACTGAATATTACAACATACCGCTTCTTATAACTACACACACACACACACACACACACACAGTGAATGTATTTTCGGTCTGAACGTTAATGCAATACAAGCTGATGTACTCTTCAATCTGAAGATCACAGCTGGAAACCGGCAGCACATCTGGGAAACGCGTTGAGTTTCCTCTCTCCACCTGCTTTCTGCTGAATGTTTCATCCTCGAGCTGATTTGAATTCTAAAGGTGAGGTTTAATTAGTGTGTTTGACGGCTACCTGGCAGGCAGAGAGAAGCGACGGCCGAGCGCTCCGGCTTTAATCTCACCAGCTCCCCGACGATTCAAAAAAAAAAAAGCTGCGAAAACGTGACGTGAATTTTCCCCCAAAACAAGAATAAATACCCCGCAAACAACTAGAGTAGATACCCCCATCAAGACGAGTAGATACCCCTGATCAAGAGCAGACGTTTTCCTCTAACAAGCGTAGATACCCCCCCTCAATATGAGTAGATACCCCCCCTCAATATGAGTAGATACCCCCCCCTCAATATGAGTAGATACCCCCCCTCAATATGAGTAGATACCCCCCCCCCCAATATGAGTAGATACCCCCCCCCAATATGAGTAGATACCCCCCCCCTCAATATGAGTAGATACCCCCCCTCAATATGAGTAGATACCCACCTAAATATGAGTAGATACCCCCCCAATATGAGTAGATACCCCCCTGTCCCCCAACAAAAGTAGACACTTCACTTTAACAATAGTAAATACCCTCAAGTATTAAATACATTCCTTCGTCCCCAAAAACAGTAAATACCTCCCTATTAAGAGTAGATGCCTCCAACAAGAGAAGGTACCCCCTCCCACATCAAGGGTAGACACCCCCTAAAAAAAGAGAAAAAACCCCATCAAGATTAGATACCCCCAAATATGAGTAAATACCCCCACCACCACATCAAATGAGTAGATACCCCCCACACCAAATATGAGTAGATATCCCCCCCACACCAAATATGAGTAGATATCCCCCCCACACCAAATATGAGTAGATATCCCCCCACACCAAATATGAGTAGATACCCCCCCACACCAAATATGAGTAGATACCCCCCCACACCAAATATGAGTAGATATCCCCCCACACCAAATATGAGTAGATATCCCCCCACACCAAATATGAGTAGATACCCCCCCACACCAAATATGAGTAGATACCCCCCCACACCAAATATGAGTAGATATCCCCCCACACCAAATATGAGTAGATACCCCCCCACACACCAAATATGAGTAGATATCCCCCCACACCAAATATGAGTAGATACCCCCAAATATGAGTAAATACCCCCCCCACACCAAATATGAGTAGATATCCCCCCACACCAAATATGAGTAGATACCCCCAAATATGAGTAAATACCCCCCCCCACATTAAATGAGTAGATACCCCCCCACACACACCAAATATGAGTAGATACCCCCCCACACCAAATATGAGTAGATACCCCCCCACACCAAATATGAGTAGATACCCCACAAATATGAGTAAATACCCCCCCCCCCCCCACACACACACACACACACCAAATATGAGTAGATTAAACACCCCAGATAAGTCGACACCCCAGATAAGAAAAAATACCCCCACCATCCAGAGTAGACCCTACCCTCTAACAAGAGTTGGAAACCCCCCCCCCCAATATGAGTTCCCCAAATTATACCCCTCACAACACACACAATTAGAGCCGGATGCTTTATTATTATTATTATTATTATTATTATTATTATTATTATTATTATTATTATTATTATTATTATTGAAATCTTTACACTGGAGTTTGGAGGCTGATAAAGATAATACATACATGCAATAAAAATTATATTTATTAACAGAGACACTTTTATGTCCTTGCATTAAATAGCATTAAACTATAACAATAATAATTCATATTATTATAAAGTGACATTGAAGAACTCGGTTGTCTTCTCTGAAGGCCTTCAGCACGTCCGTGTGGCGTCGTCACTGAACCGAACCGGTTGAGGCAAATGTTTATAGGAAAATATTGTGGGTGAGGGAGATGTCCATCATTTTGTACCGTCACAGCAGCAAAAACGCCGGACACGCCTCGGACACGCCTCTGCCGGAAGATCTTCAGCCCACGCTCACGTCTCGAGAGTTTCCGTCTTTCACACACACACACACACACAGACACACACACACAGCGGCGTCTGATGTTCTTCCTTTGTTGCTCATCCCACAGCAACGACGATCACCGAACACGCTCACACACAATACTGTTTATTTCATATTGTAAAGGGAACACACTACGTGCCCGAAAGTTTGTGGACACCTGAGCATAACGTTGGCTTCTTTTTGAACATCTCATTCCACATTTAGTCCCCATTTTCTCTTCTTTGAAGATGTTCTACTAGATTTTGTGGAGATTTTTGTGCTCATTCACCCATAATGGTGTTAGTAAAGTCAGGTGTTGATGTAGGTGATCACAGGAGATCTTCTATTCCAATCCAATCTAAAGAATATCTTCATGGAGGAAGCGTTGTGCTGGAAGGCTCTTGTAGGAGTTCAAGTAGGAATGTGTAGGTTCTCTCAAGTGTCCTCGTTTATTATCCAGATTACCTGAGGGGTTGAAACTCCTCCACAGAGTCCTTCCATGTTGGTCCTGAGGACCCAGGAACGGTATTCCGGATGGAGTCACAGGGAAGAAATTAATGTTCTTTTTTTTCTTTTTTTTTCTCCCAGGTCAAGTTGCCGCCGATGATGGAGATCATAACAGCGGAGCAGCTGATGGAGTATCTGGGTAAATACTGATATTCGTTCTTTCGCTTTATAACGTAAACGGCTGAGAGAACGACGAGGCCAATATTCAGATTATTGAACTTCTTATCACCTGAAATGTTCTGATCGTATGAGATTAGACGTTGGTTTAATCAATCCATTGGTGTATTTGCCAGAAATGTGTGGTGGTGATGATGTAATGCATCCTGAAGCCTGCTGCTTGTCAGGCCTGTTAGATATAATATATATCGCCAAAAGTATTGGGACACCCGACTCTTCCAGTCATATGTGGTCCTTCACTTGAACCAGGAGACCCAAACCTGTTCACCAAGCCGGCTCTATGAAGATCTGCTTTTCTGACCTCAACGCTATTGAATGTTGAGCACAAAATCTAGTGGAACATCTTCTCAGAAGAGTGGAGCTTATAATAAGAGTGAATAGAGACTACATATGGAATGAAATGCTCATAAAGAAGCACACAATCTTATGACCAGGTGTCCACATTCAGCACTCTGAAGGAACTCAGTAATTGTTAGTTTGTCTTCAGGGCTGTAATTCAAGACTAAAACTCTGTGGTTATCAGAATTACAGTGGACACGTGCTGCACGTGTTGTTTTAAGGCCATATGTTTACGTATGGAGGTGGAGACACGGCGCCAGGTGACGAGTTGAAGCTCTCGTTGATGTTTGCAGAGCGAAAACAAACCGAATGGTTTAAAAGAAGTTATTGTTTTTATTACACGTTTTATATACGCCTGGTTAGATCCAGAATTCTGCTGCGCCGAATCGCACCCAGAGATAAAGTAGTGCCATAAAGTGCATTGAGAGCGAATGGAATTCCTGGTTCTGTTTTTCCTTTTTTTAAACGTTTGATTCTCCATTTGGTCAAAACCGTTTTAATCAAAAATCACCGGATTCGTTATTTTAGTTCCACCACACGCCAAACCTCCTCCACGAAGCTCAGTACAGTCAAACATCTACAGCTGTCTCACCTGTAGGAACTCCTTCCAGCCAATCAAAATGAAGCGTTCAGATTGACCCAAAAGCGTTTCGTTCCTCCCTTCTATCTCAGACAGACCTGACACTGGAGACTCCTTCTAAACCTCTCCTCACAGTCGTTGCTTTAGAAACGTATTCAGAGGTTTGAGCACGTAAATATAAAACGTTTCGGACACCAGAGATTCAGAGAGTTGGACTGCACGTCTGATAGAGGATCCTTAGATTAGACTTGAGAAACAGACAGCTGGCTCTCTGATGGACAGCATCAGGCCTGGGGAATACCCCCTTGATATCAGGGTAACTCGATTCGTGCAATAACAAACACCCCCCCCCCCCCCACACACACACACACACACACACACACACCCCCGCCCGCCCCTCCCAGGCCCTGCGATGGTGCGATACGTGCGGTGAGGGTAAGGGTGGGACTTGTGACTGAGGACTCGGGTGTTTTTCTGCAGCGGATCTTTAACTCGGGGGGTTTTTACTACATCACCTGGTTTAAAGCATTTCAAACGTAATCACGTCGCTTTATTGATTTCTGTCTCGAGTTCCGAAGAGAAATCTGCAATACAGCAGCTGCTTCGTTACTCAACAGCCGGGGCTTCAGATTAGTCACGCTGGAACGAGAGAGAGAGAGAGAGACGAGAGAGAGAGACTCGAGAGAGAGAGAGAGAGAGAGAGAGAGAGAGAGAGAGAGAGAGAGAGAGAGAGAGAGAGAGAGAGAGAGAGTGAGAGAGAGTGAGTGAGAGGGCAAATGAGTGATACTAGAGAGAGAGCGCGAGAGAGAGCGCGAGAAATAGAAAAGAAGCACTAGAGAGAGTGAGAGATAGTGTATGCATTAGGGAGAGAGAGGGAAAGAGAATGTCTGTCTGGTGCATGCAGACAGACAGAGAGCGAGTGAGCTCATGAACTAGAAAGAAAGAAAGAAAGAGAGAGAGAGAGAGAGAGAGAGAGACGAGAGAGAGACTAGAGAGAGAGAGAGAGAGAGAGAGAGAGAGAGAGAGAGAGAGAGAGAGAGAGAGAGAGAGAGAGAGCTCATGCACTAGACCGAGGTGGGAAAAAAAAGAAAAAGTGGAAGAAAGCTTGAGATCATGCATTAGACAGAGGAAGAGAAAGAGAGAGAGCTTATGGTCTGGAGTAAAAGAAAGAAGAGTGTGAGGGAAGAGAAAGAACTCTCATATACTAGACAGAGGGGGGGGTGAGAAAGAGAGAGATATCTAGAGAGAGAAAGAAATTGAGAGAGCTCATGGGCTAGAGAGAGAGAAAGAGGAAGAGAGTGAGGAGTGAGAGAAAGAGGGGGAAAAGAGAGAGAGAGCTCACACAATAGACATAGTGGGAAAGAGAGAGCTCATGGATGAGAGAGAGAGAGAGAGAGAGAGAGAGAGAGAGAGAGAGAGAGAGAGAGAGCGCTTATGCACTAAAGTGAGTGATATCTAGAAAAAGAGGGAGAAAGAAAGAGAGACAAATGAGAGAGAGCGCGAGCGAGAGAGAGAGAGTTCTTACCCATCACAGATCTTCACGCAGCTCAAACAGGAAACTTTCCGGGCCGTGTTGAGAAACCGTTCCTGTAACGACACAGCGGTAAACGTGTCGAAACATCGCCCCGTCGATCAACACTGTCTGTTCGGCACGTGTATATAAAGACGGCGTGGTTGCCACGGAAACAAGTTTGGGTGAACAGCTACGCGTTGCGATGTCCGTCACACACAGTGTTCGCGATTATGCGTAGTTCAGTAGCAGAATCTTCTGTTTGAACTGGAGACTCCTTACATCCATTATATTAATGATCTCCAGTCTTCTGGGAAGATGTTCCACTAAATTCTGTGGAGATTTATGCTCATTCAGAGACTGATGTAGGTGAGGCGAGGAGGCCTTGGGTGCAGTCAGCGTTCACATTCAATAGTGTTGGAGCTCTATAACAGAAGATCTTCCACCCTGCCCCTCTAACATATAGTTTCATGGAATACTGGGGTTTTGGTATCATGAGTCAGGTTTGGGTCTCCTAAGTAAAAGATAAAATTTCATACTACATTCGTGTCCCTGTGACTTGGGAAGAACAATGATTTGAAGACTGTCACGAAGACGACTGGTTTCCTTTCAAGTCTCGTTCCTGGTCCACGTTGCCTCTGGTTGAATCATCTGGGATCTAATTATAGAATCTACATCGGATTTTCTTTTAAGTAGCTTCGTAACGATGCCTTTTGTTTCCGAAAATCTCCAAATAAAACGGATTTGAATAACAAGATCTACAGCAGTGCCAGAGAGTTCCTCTGGGAACTTTTAACCCTTCAGCTCCTCGGGCAGCTCTTAGAAACGGGCCTCAGCCTCGGTTTTTGAGGCTCGGATGAAAGCCTGGACTGTATCTGCAATACTTGAAGAACAACAGCAGTGAGAGCTGGATGGATTGTACTGGAGAGGAAGAGCAGAGGGTAGAAGGGGAGGGAGTTTGGAACCCGAGGGGTTTCCTGGCCGGAGCGAATGTTGAAGCGGACGACCGGAGCAGCTTATGCTGGGTCTGCATTCTTGGCAGCTGGCAGAGGAAGCGTGTGTTTTCACCTATTCTTTTAGATGGATGTCTGCGTTTTTTTTTTTAAAATTCCAGCTCATACCATTTTAAACAGCTCCAGTATACCATTGCCTGGTTGTCCCAAGCCGCACCAGTAAAACCAGTTTCTTCTCCGATTGCCCTGAATTTGTTTCAACCCATAAGCCTGATTTAAAAGCATGTTCATAATGAGATGCTGCTACCACCACCATGTTTCACTGTGAAGATCTTGTTCTTGCTGATAAGTGCCACTTAATCTACACTGAAACACCAGGATAGATTAGCGTTCTTGAACATTCCATTTCCACATTCAGTCTCGTTTTGCTCTTATTATAAGCTCCACTCTTGAAGATGTTCTACTAGATTTTGTGGAGATGTGAGCTCATTCAGAAACACAAGGGCATTAGTAATGTCAGGTCCTGAAGTAGGTGTGGTGAGGAGGTCCAGGGTGCCCTCTGCCCTCAGATCTTCCACTCCATACCATGGAAAGCATATCTTCATGGACCTGACTTTAGTGCACAGAAGCATTGTGATGCTGGAACAGGTTCTCCTAGTTCAAGCGAAGGGGAAAATTCTATGCTCCAATCATCAAAGGCATCTGTTAACCAGAAAAATTGGCTTCCTCACCCAGACACTGGTGGTCCTACCAACCCCTCCGAGGAAGATCTCCTGCTTGGTTCACATGCTTTCCTACTTCACTCAAAGGATTATTTAACGGAACCTCATTAGATGGAGTATTTTCTTTTTTAACCAGTTCTGGTCTGATGCTTTTCCAGAGCTTTGTTTGAGCTCCTTGGTCTGATATTTGTTTAGGTATAATCAGACCGGCATGGACGTTTCCCAGGAACTGGAGTATTTATATTGTGATCATGTGACCTTGTTAATGTGAGGAGGTTCTACAGCGTTGAGTTCACCAGTAGAAGTGAACCAGTATGAATAATAATAGCAGCCTGTACTGTAAAAGTCACCGTGCTCAGGGTTTGGATTTGGTCAGCATCGTTGTAAGTGGTCCTAAACTAGGGGTGTGTGTGTGTGTGTGTGTGTGTAAGTGTGTAAGTGTGTAGAATGTTAATCAGGTACTTGACGTGTGCCTTATGGTTCGAGTGTGACCCAGTGCCGGTGGTCACTTTAGAGAGCATGCTCGTCTGACAGGTGTGTCCTGGACATCAGAATCAAGATCTCTCAGAAGACCTTCTGAACCTCTTCCTGCACTGCCAAATTAGGTTTAATGCAGAAAAAAATTCCACCTTCACAAGATTTTGAGCTTTGGGACAAATCGATATTTCACACCAGAGGATTTTCTACTGCAATCCAAGTCTAAGTCGAGGGTCAGATACTGTACGGAGGACGGAGGTTTCTAGTCTTCTTCCAGCTGATGAATCGTTTCAGACGGAATGAAGGCCATGTTTGATGGCCACGCTACAGTACGGGTACGACAGATTGCGCACAGGAAGTTCCTTCTTGTCGAAGTTTGACATCAGAAATTCTCCATCACCACACATCGAACTGGGACGGCGTTTCTACGCCATTTCTACATCCACGTGATGCTGCATGCATTAATGTGCCAGTTTGACCCTTTGATGGCTTCCAGAAGAAACGTCATGTTAAACCTGGAAAAAAAATCCTGTGAAAGGAGCACAGAAGCTGGTGTTTGAGGATAATTGACAGCAGAGCAGATGGTTTGTTAGGCGCAGGATACCGTGTGTGTGTGTGTGTGTGTGTGTGTGTGTGTGTGTGTGTGTGTGTGTGTGTGTGTGTGTGTGTGTGTGTGTGTGTGTGTGTGTGTGTGTGTGTGTGTGTGTGTGTGTGTGTGTGTGTTTTGTTGTTGTTGTTATTTTTAATGAACACCGTGTTTTTGATGTATGTTTTCTCTCATTATTCTCCATCCCACCCCCTTCTCTCTCCAACAGGAGACTACATCCTCGATGCCAAACCGAAAGAGATCTCCGAGGTTCAGCGTTTGAACTACGAGCAGGTAAGAAACTCGATTAGCGCCGCTGTTTTTTTTTCTCCCGAAACATCTGGAACAGAGGGCGTTTTTCTCGGTGACGTACGGGATTGGTGTTTTTGTGGAGATGCTGTTATACTCACAGTGAGACCATTTACACCTCCTCAAACCATGTCTTTATTTTTTTTTGTTATCGCTCTTTTTCTATACCTCATGCAGTTACATTATGACATTAGGACTGTTTATAACGCGACTTTTTTTTTTTTATAACGCGAGAATTTAGAGGTAGGATTGTGATAGAAAGGTAAAGAAACAGAGAGAGAAATGGAAAGAGAGAAAGACCGGGACAGGGAGAGACCAACAGACATATGGCAGATCAGACAGACAGACAGACAGACAGACAGACAGACAGACAGACAGACAGACAGACAGACAGACAGACAGACAGACAGACAGAATGACCGAGAGAGAGATACAGAGACAGACTTATAGGGAGACTTGTGGGAAGAAAAAGACGGACAGACAGACGGACACAGATGGTGATATAGAGTTAGATTGCCAGAGGGTATCACCAGGGGGCAGGGTATAGCAATGGGGTGGGGCATGGTCAGGGGTGGGGTATGGCAACAGGGTGGGGCATGGTCAGGGGGCGGGGCAGGTAGATGATACAGAGTATAAGTCACTGTGCTCATTTTTTCAGATAAATCTGTGCAGTTCAGTCATGTCGGAATGAACACCGGTGCCAATGTTTATTAGCTGAGTTTTAAAAAGTAAAATTGAAAACAAAAAAAAATAAATAATAATAATTATTAATAATAATAATATTATTATTATTATTATTATTTATTTATTTTTGCAAAGGCAACAGACCGAGAACCCGAGTGTGGGTGTGTCCCATCATACGGTCACTTCTGTTCTGTTATTGGTTGAGTAAGTTCTGTTATTTAGTTATCAAGAACCCTAAGTGGGGGTGTGTGTGTGTGTGTGTGTGTGTGTGTGTGTGTGTGTGTGTGTGTGTGTGTGTGTGAGAGAGCGAGAGAGAGAGACAAAAAGACAATCAGTCCTTGTTATCCTTCTTTTTCCCCCTCTTGCTTTGCTGTACTGCTCCTTTTTTTTTTTTTTTTTTTTAAACTTTGGCACCAGGCCAGAAGGCCATTTCTCTGTGTGTGTGTGTGTGTGTGTGTGTGTGTCGAGGCTGCCACGCACACTGCCACTGGACATGCAGTACAAGGTAAAGACCCCCGGCGTATCCTCGCCCCTTCAGCCTCGACAGCGCCGATGCTTGTCTTCTGAAAATAAAACCTAACGATGTCACAGCTGTCAGGATTTTTCTTTCTGCTCACATCATACTCTGTGACATGTCGAAGCTCACGTGTCGTACTACCACACACACACACGCGTGCACATTCCAGAGCTTGTTTATTTCAAAAGTGTGGTTCATCTTCACCCACCGTCTCCACACTCCTGAGTACTCGAGTCTATTTTGGTCTATGAGCTCAGAATGTGTGAGAATAGCTTTTTTTTTTTGTTTGTTTTTTTATAGACGTGTGTGTGTGTGTGTGTGTGTGTGTGTGTGTGTGTGTGTGTGTGTGTGTGTGTGTGTGTGTGTGTGTGTGTGTGTGTGTTAAAGCTGAAGGCTTGAGCCACTTAGTGAGTGTTAAATGCTCTTCCACTGTGCTGCTGTCATTCCAACACTGTAAACGCTCCAGCAGGGACTCTGCACTGCTTCTGCACTGTAATTCATTCTTCAAACACTCTCAACTTACACTGAATCGCCAAAAGTATTAGGACCCCCGACTTTTCCACCCATGTGTGGTTCTCCCTCGAACTGGTACCACAAAATCAAAGGCATGCAATTGTACAGGACGTCTTTGTTATTCAGTAACATTAAGTTTTTCTCTTTAAAACCTGTTCCAGCATGAAAATGTCTCTCTGCACAAAGCCAGCTTCATGAAAAAAAATATGCTTTCCATGGGATAGAGTGCAAGATCTCCAGACAACCAGAGACAGGGATACTGACATGGAGACTAAGACGGGGAGACAGACATTAAGACAGGGGACATTAAGAGAGATGAGGACACTGACTGGGAGGGAGAGAGAGACATAGAGACAAATGGAGATACTGATAAGGAGACAAATGGAGAGACAGGAGGACAGTGAGTGACAAAGAGACAGTCAATTTATACCACCGCTGTAGCCAAAGTCTCTGGTGGGTCATGAAGGTGAGAACAGCAGGGTGGGATGAGGGTCTGGGGATGAGTTGGAGTTGCGTCCTGCAGGCTTTCTGGGAGAACCAACAACGTTGTAATGACTCACTGGTACGTGTTCCAGCAGGATGCTGACTCACGGTAATTCCATTAGCAGTTTTCTGAAAATTAGATCATGTACTTTGTTTGTTTCCTCACATTCTGGTTCATACCCTGTGAACGTCAGACAAATAAATCTGATCAATCCGATTCACTCACAAACTACACTGTAAGGGGCGGGTCCAATATTAGCTTTAGCCAAAAGTAGTTTTCGAGTACCTGAGTATCTATCTGTGTGTTTCTAATCTGGTTATCTGACTGTCTGGGTGTATGTGTGTTTGTCTGTATGTCTGTCTGAATCTTTATGTATGCGTGTGTACATCTGTTTGTGTCTGTGTGTCTGTATGTATCTTTCAGTGTGTATCTGTTTGTCTGGGTGTTTGAGTATTTGTGTCTGTCTGGGTATCTATCTTTTTTTTTACATTTGTCTGAATGGGTGTTTGTCTCTTCAAGTGTCTGTTTTTTTTTTTTTTACTGTGTGTGTTTTTGTCTGTGTGTATGGGTGGCTGTCTGTCTGGTTGTCTGTCTGGGTGTATGTGTGTTTGTCTGCATTTTTATGTATGCGTGTGTACGTCTGTGTGTCTGTATGTATCTTTCGGTGTGTATCTGTGTTTATCTACCTGGGTGTTTGAGTATTTGTGTCTGTGTTTATACATGTTTATCTGGGTGTCTGTCTGAGTATTTGTGTCTGTCTGGGTATCTATCTTTTGTTTACATTTGTCTGAACGGGTGTTTGTCTCTTCGAGTTTCTGTTGTTTTTTTTTTTTTTTACTGTCTGCATTTTTATGTATGCGTGTGTACATCTGTTTGTGTCTGTGTGTCTTTATGTATCTTTCGGTGTGTATCTGTGTTTATGTCTGGGTGTCTAAATATTTGTGTCTGTGTTTATGGGTGTTTGTGTGGGTATCTGTCTGTATGGGTGTTTGTCTCTTCAAGTGTCTGTATTTTTTTACTGTGTATGTACGTTTGCCTGTCTAGGTGTCTGTCTGTCTGTCTTTTTTTTTTTTTTGTCTGTGTGTATTGGTGGCTGTCTTTCTGGTTGTCTGTATGTATGCGTGTCCTGAATTTTTATGTATGCGTGTGTACATCTGTTTCTGTGCGTGTCGTTCAAGGTTTGTATGTTCGTGTGTGCAGGAAGTACAGCAGGTTTCACTGACCTCGGCAGCCTGATGTGAGAGTACACTTATGCCTGCAGTTTAATAAAGTTCAGTGATGGTCCTGGCCACAGAAATCTTCTCTCTCTCTCTCTCTCTCTCTCTCTCTCTCTCTCTCACTCTCTCTCTCTCTCTCTCTCTCTCTCACTCTCTCTTTCACCCTTCCTTTCTTTGTCTATTTATCTGCTGCTTGTTTCCCCATTTATTTTCCTTTCCCTTGTTTGCTTCAGTAAGCATGAGGAAAAGCAGCAACATTATGAGCAACATTATTAAGAAACAGAAGGAGTTACAGAAGTGTGTGTGTGTGTGTGTGTGTGTGTGTGTGTGTGTGTGTGTGTGTGTGTGTGTGTGTGTGTGTGTGTGTGTGTGTGTGTGTGTGTGTGTGTGTGTGTGTGTGTGTGTGTGTGTGTGTGTAAGTGGCATCATACCAAAGCAGCCGTGATGTGAAACAACACAGCACATGATCCCCAAATGGCAGCTATTGAGAAACAAACCCAGTGTTGTCACAGCAAGGTTGATTTAATAACTTGATAGAACATCTGTCTGGGAGCTGCTGCAGCTGTCTCTGCCATCTTCTCAGTACACACTTCATTTCTCCATTCATCATTGCTTCTCCCAACATCTTCAAAATCAGATCAGAACAGTGTTTCGGCTGAGATCGGACCTCATTTGTTTTGTTGGATTATCGTTGTTGGTCACGTGTATCGCACTGATTTACAGGGTTCCTACTCAGTTTGGAAAAATATTTGCGTTTGCATATTTTGACCCTGTTCTGTTTTGTAGAATATGAAATTAAGAATTTGTAAAAGTATTTTTTTGTAAAACATTGACTACGTCTACACTAATCCAGAAACCTTAAAAAACGGCATTTTTGCTTAATACGATCCACGTCCACATTTTCGTTTTCAGTCGTTTCCCAAAAGCTGCTCATCCACACGAAAACATTTAAAACGCTGCGCATGAGCAAAACGTAAGACGCTCCGACCTGCATCATCTCAGTCTGCCGTTTATTTACTCTCCGGCTCTTTGAAACGTCGATGCAAACGACTAAAAAAAGATGTCGCCGTTTTTCAAAAGGTTTTTTTTTTTTTTGGGACGGGGCCAAAAGATGTTTTTGTTAATGGACTTATTTTTGAAGTTTTATTGGTGAATTGCACATGAACAATCCTTCTGCTGTAGGATTAAAGGTTTTTAGTCTTATTTTAGTCTGGAAAACTCTGGAATTCTAAAATGAAAAATGTGTCGGAACACTGGCTTTGATTTCTCCTGATTGAGGTGTGTGTGTGTGTGTGTGTGTGTTTGTAGAACATGAGCGATGCCATGGCAGTCCTCCACAAGCTACAAACGGGTTTGGACGTAAACGTGAAGTTCACAGGTGTCGGGGTGTTCGAATACACCCCCGAGTGCATCGTCTTCGACCTTCTCGACATCCCGCTGTACCACGGCTGGCTGGTGGAACCTCAGGTACCAGAATTACAGATATCTAAAACTTCCTTAGATGATCTAGAAATCCTGGAGAGGAACCCGACTACAAATACCAAAGATTCATTTATTATAGTTCCAAGATTGTTGAGATTATCAGATGTTCACTGATGGAGGCTTGAGCGCAAAACAGTTTGTGTTCCCTGCAGTCCAAAGCTGCCTTCATAGTTACTAGGTGGAACCAGTTACAGGCATCTCAAGTGTTTATATGATCTATTTTTAGTGCTCCAAAACACTCAACATCCATGAAAACTCCATTGTAAATTCTTAGAATCTCCCATGTTCCTGGGTTTCATTTGGGTTCCTCATTGTTCCTCCAAACTAGGTTCATCTACCACATAAAATCAGGCAGATCTCATCCTAATTTCAGGTTCATCCTGAGCACTTGGGTGCGACAGGAGCAGCTTTAATATCTACTCAGCCAATCAGGAGTAGTGCATAAAATCATGCAGATGAACTTCAAGAGCTCTACAAAGATGTGATGGTCTTCAGTGTCTAAGAGGTTCCTCAGAGTGAGCGATTAACTGCTGAAAATTAATATGCTGCACTTGTCAGAGTTCATCAGTATCTCTCTCTCTCTGTGTGTGTGTGTGTGTGTGTGTGTGTGTGTGTGTGTGTGTGTGTGTGTGTAGATGAGTGATATAGTGAAGGCTGTGGGGAACTGCAGTTATAACCAGCTGGTTGAGAAGATCATCGGTTATAAGCAGTCGGAGAACAGCGAGCTGGCTGGAGAAGGTCTGAAGATCCTTAAATCATTTTGTTACTGTGTGTTTTAGTGTATTTGTGAGTGTGTGTGTGTATGTTGGTGTGTTTTAGTGAGTGTATTAATGTGTGCCTGTGTGTTTTAGTATGTGTATGCATGTTAGTGTGTTTTAATTAGTGTGTGTGTGTGTGTGTGTGTGTGTTAGTGTCTGAGAGTGCATGTTTGTGTGTGTGCGCATGTGTGTATATTTGTGAATGTTTGTGACTGTGTTATTGTCTATGGGTGTTAGTGTTTTAATTAGTGTATTTGTGTGTGTGCATGTTAGTGTGTTTTAGTAAGTGTATTAGTGTGTGCATGTTAGTGTGTGTGTGTGTGTGTGTGTGTGTGTTTTAGTGAGTGTATTAGGGTGTGCATGTTAGTGTGTGTATGTACAGTATGTGTGCATGTTAGTGTGTGTCTTAGTTAGTGTCTGAGAGTGCATGTTTGTGTGTGTGTGTGTGCACGTGTGTATATCTGTGAATGTTTGTGACTGTGTTATTGTCTATGGGTGTTAGTGTGTTTTATGAGTGTGTGTGTGTGCATGCAAGTGTCTGTTAGTGTGTTTTATGTGTGTGTGTGTGTGTGTGTGTGTGTGTGTGTGTGTGTTTGTGTGTGTCAGTCTGTTTTTTCTCCTTGTGTTTTTTTTAAAGCAGGTTGTTCAGTAGAATAAATTTTTCAAGCCACTTGCATCACAAATATTTAAATAAATGACTACAGGCCAGTCATGATGTCTGTAGATGCGTACACACACACACACACACACACCCTTGTTTTTCTTTGTTCTACAGAATGGGTGTGTCTCTTCCTCTTCACTGTATCACACTGTACCACCCCAAACCCTGCCCCATCACCCTGTAATTACATGTGTGTGTGTGTATATATACACACACACATGTAAACACACACACACACACACACACACACACACTGTTTACTTTATTAGAAACACGTCCACCTGCACATTTAATCAACCAATCGGTTGACAGTAGCACTGTGTATAACGTGGTGAAGGAGCTTCTGTTCATGACAAACCGCTACACAGTAATGATGTGTGTTTGTGGTGTGTGTTTGTTGTGTTCATCAGGCTTCGTAGCGGAGCAGTTCCTCCACAGCACAGCCACACAGCTGACCTACCATGGCCTGTGTGAGCTCACATCCACCGTGCAGGAGGGGGAGCTGTGTGTGTTCTTCAGGAACAACCACTTCAGTACCATGACCAAATTCAAGGTAAAACACACACACACACACACACACACACACACGTTAATTCAGTGACGTTAATTCACCGATGTTGGTGCACGATGTGGAGATGAAGAAGGTCCCGAGGTGAGGCTGAGATGTGGATTAGGAGTAGACCTGCTTATTTTCATATACTGAAACGTGTGTGTGTGTATTGCAGGGCCAGTTGTACCTGCTGGTGACCGATCAGGGATTTCTGACTGAGGAGAAGGTGGTGTGGGAGAGTCTACATAACGTAGACGGAGACGGAAACTTCTGCGATTCAGAGTTCCGTCTTAGACCCTCTGACCCTGAGAACGTCTACCACGGGCAGCAGGACCAGATCGACCAGGTCAGGACACGCATTACATCAATACGTAGTCGATACAATGCTGCCACCTGCTGGATGTGTACTAAATTACAGTACTAAAACCGTCAGATGTTGAAAGCGTGTTCAAGAGAATCGAATGTCCTTTATTTTCCAGAGAAATTCCCCAGACGCAAAATCTTTAAATCACCCTGTCTCAGGGGTTTATTTATTTTTCAGTCTTACAGTACAGTAAGGCAGTGCGTGAGCGCCACCTGGACCGCCGGGAAGCAAAGCTTTTTAAATAATTCATATGAAAAGTCCTCCATCTTCACATCCGTTCACGTGTCCATGTGTGTGTTGGGGTTGGACACCCTGAATGGTTTAATGTAGAACTGATATGATGTCTCTCACATGCTCTTCCCGTGTTTACTCCCTACGCTCATGCTCCTATTGCCCTTCGAATTATTGATTATATATAATGTAATCGACCAACATGGTGATCGAGCGTTTTTTTCACAAGAGCAGCAGAGGGAGAATCCATTTTTTTTTAACCTGGTCAGGGTTGAGGTGGTTCTGGAGCTAGTACCAGGAACCCTGGATGTGGGGCAGGTCTGTGCCCAGAATGAGACACCAGTTCTTTATGAATGTCTCTGTGTAAGATGCCTTCGGATGTTCTGGCTTTCCTGAGACAATTTAGCACCAACAGGAACCTCATGTGAACACCATACTAATAAACTTGCTAACAGACATGAACCCTGAGGTCAGGATCAGAACCAGGAAACCAGCTACATTTATGAATCTACCATAATATCCAGAGCTCCTGACATCCATCTTCTACTACTGTTAATCTGTTAATCAAAGCGTGTGTGTGTGTGGAGACAGGACTACCTGATGGCGCTGTCACTACAGCAGGAGCAGCAGGTGTCAGATCTTGGGTGGGAGGAGCTCCCTGAGGGCATCAGTGATCTAGAGCTAGCGAAGAAGCTACAAGAGGAGGAAGATCGCAGAGCATCAGAGTTCTACCAGGAACAGGAGGAGGAGCAGGAGCAGGCTGAAGCACAGGCCGTGCAAGCTCAGGTACGAATACACACACACACACACACACACACACACACACACACACACAAAACGTAAATAAAACAATAAAAAAGGTTTGTGGACTTTTTGGGATGAAAACATGTTCTTGAGTACGGTATTCCCCGATGGTCTTGAATTTGGTGTAGAACACCGTCTGATACGTCTCTCCAAAATCATATGAAAGCAGGCTGAGATCTGCGGCAGCGGGATTGGAACTCCCGACCTTCTGATCAGACGTCCATCATCTTAACCACTGAAGCCACCTGTGGTTATCTTGTATGTGAACACTGGCTCAGTGGTTAAAGCTCTGAGTTATTGATCAGGAAGTTGAGGGTCCTGTGATCAGAGGATTATCATCAGAGGTTTTCATTTTTGTTGATCTCGTGATCAGTATACAGGTTACTGTGATCAGGGACTCATGCAAACTTTGACAACTTAGAAATAAGTGTCCGATTGAATCAATGTTATGTCGAGATCATGAGAAAACAAGATGGAAAAAAAAAATCTCCTCTTAGGTCTTCTGTAGGCACCAGCAGCACAGGGTCACATTCTGAAGAACTGACATGAATCTACATTATATTTGTCGTCCTGAGCTCTTTTTAATCCCTCCATCTCTCTGTCCTCCAGGCTCAGGCAGCAGGTGGCCCCGTGGCTGAAGCAGCGATCGCAGCCCCTGCAGCAGCAGGAGGAGGAACATCAGCGACAGCATCGTGTCGGAGTCCAGGAAAGCACAGTTCCAGCACGGAGCGCAAAGCCAAGAAAGAGCTGAAGGAAAAGGAGAAGTGTGTGATCCTGTAAACGGCGCCGGAACCCGCACACTGTCTCGTCGTTACACACTGACTGCAGAAGCTGCACTCGGAGTGAGAAAGCGCGCAGCGGTTCCTAAGCCACCGGTGCCTGATGCCGTTCGCTCTCTGGGCTCCGAACACACAGCAGAGCGGATCGGGGGGTGGGAGTGGGGGGAGTCGAACTCGCTCCATCAGCATCTCCGATCCAGCTCACTCGACCTTCCTTCGTCTGCACGGTACATGTGTGGAGAGACCTCACGCTTCAGGACGCTGGATCTTTTATAGCGAAATGCACCGGAGGGAGAAATCATGGCACCGTTTTTTTTTTTGTTTTGTTTTTTGCATTATCGCAGTTGTTGATGTTTTATAAAGCTGTTTGATAACAAATATATATACACACACATTATATATACACACACGCAGTCTGACAGGCAGGTATCTTCATACCGGGTTCGAGAGGACGAGGTGGTAACAGGTCTAAATATCCCACTGTTACACGACGTGCAGTTCAGCTCGCGGGCTCGTGGGGTTGGAGGAGGGGAGGGCAGGGGCGGGGCGATACGACCGAAATATCGTTCATCACGATAAAATAAATACCGATTCATTTGTGGGAACAAAGTGCCAGAAAATCAGTAGTGCCACATTTAAACCGAGAGATTTATTTTATTTTATTTTTTTGTTCAACGAAGAATCAAAGTTCTTGTATGCTGTATGGTCAAAAGTTTATGGACACCTGACCACAAGACGTCCTTTTTGAACATCCCGATGTTCCACATTTAGTCCCCGTTTAATATTCTAACGACCTCTGCGAAGAAGTTCTGCTCTTGTCTTCTACAAGCCTTTAGTGGATATTAAAGAGCTTTTTAACACACACACAGGAGCAGGTTTGGGATGAGACGATCTGTAGAGCTTTTTCCAGAAAAACGGAAGTGTTTTTCGAGTGGAACGAAGGAACTTTGGTTAGGAGGGGATCAGGAGTTGAATGTGTAGGTGGTGGGGGGTTGGGAATCGAGATCAGAGGCAGCAGGTCAGCAGACAAACACCAGGCCATCTATTATGAGGTGGTATCACAATGTTTTGAGACAACCAGTTTGGTAACACACCAACAGATGGCAGCACAAGGCAGGGAGTTCACTAGATTTTGGAATGTGTTTGTTGAGATTTGGGTTCTGATGAAGGTGTGGAGGCCTCAAGTGCAGTCATTGATCAAGAGGTTGAGGTCGGAGCTCTATAGTAAGGAGATCTTTCACTCCTTAATGGAGCTTGCTGGAGCAGGTTTGGGTCTCCTAGTGCAGACAATTACATCCAAAGACGTCCTATATAATTGTATGCCTCCAACATTGTGCGAACAGTACGGAGAAGAACCACATGCATCAGGAAAAGTCGGGTGTCCTAATACTTTTGGCCATAATGTGTATGTCAGACTGTCAGCCCTCAGAAATCCTTGTCCCATCTCCCACCGTGCATCCAGGGCTTTAAAACTCTCCTCACTTCCTCTGTATTCAAGGCCATGAAGATTCGAGATGTTTTACTTCAGGTCAGGACGGAAAACTATCCGACTTATGCTGCGTCATTTTCTGTATTGCTCGTGCCACGACTTCTGCTGTACGTGGTGTTTTTTTTTTTGTTTTTTTTTTACTCGAAAAAGTGTAAATAAACGTGCACCGCTACACTACAGCCACGTGATGCAACTTGAAGCATTTTCCGTGTTACTGCCTTTCCAACAAAATCTTACTCTTAATACATTCCAGCAGGATCTAAACGCACGTGATGATACACGCGTAGGCATTGAGGTTTCTCGCAAACGCACCTCGACCGGTTTCGACTCACCTGCCGCTCGCCAAACGCCTGATTAGATGCTGTTTTTTGGGGGAGGGCAGAATAAGTTTATCCCTGAGAAAGAACAAAAAGGATTCGATGATTGATCCTCAATCGAGTTAAGTGGAAACGGCGTTTTTCCTCTAGTGAGTTTTGGGCCCTGGAGGTGTTTTAGGAGCACTGGTTTGCAGATGGAGATGATGTAGCATTTCCATTGGGACGAGACAATCGTGAAAAACAGAACCGCTCAATCCTTCAGAGATCTTCGAGGGGCTTCCCACAGATGAATGAAGAAACTGTGGTCAGGAGGGATTCAGGGGATGGTGGAGGTCGAGATCAGAGGCATGGCACCAGGCCACCTGCTACGAAGTGGTTAAAACGTTTTGAGACTAGTTTTGTAACACGCCAACAGATGGCAGCACAAGGCTGCACGCACAGTCGCAGGGAGCACCGACTTTCAGTAGTCAGTGTGCCAAAAGACATCGTCCTGTGTACATCCGTTACTCTGACCACGTGTGCACCCTGCCACCTCTCACAACGTGATCACACTTCTCCAGCCATCCTACTGGCTCCTGCAGACTTCACCCTCTTCCCGAAGATGAAGTTCCAGCTCAAAATGTTGCCGTTTTTAACACCATCATTGAAGTCCGGTGCGAATCGCAGAAAGATGCTGGAGCAGCTTTGAGAAGACGACTTCTAGGACACGTTACAGAAGAGGAAGGGACGCTGGAAGCGCTGTATTGATGTGCAAGGGGACTATTTTGAAGGTGATGGTGTTAAAACAAATTACCTAAATACTTTTAGAAACTTTAATACCACCTCGCGTTTCCGTATTTAACTTCGCCGACACGTGACACTACATCGATACGTATTTACACTAAATGGAAAGCAGAATTTTTCTGAATCACGCAGCTCTGAATCAACAGCATCCTTACATACTCATTTGGTTTTTTTTTCCCCTTCTGACTAAAAAAAAAAAAAAAAGACGCCGTTTCACACGCCGAACGGGGCCTCGTTTTTAAAGCATAACATGATGCTTTAATGCGATTTTTACCTTCAATCGAATGTGATTTTTTTTTTTTTTCCGTTCTGGTTCTGCACTGTTAACAACCGAATGCACTAAAAAGGACCCAAATACCTCATTTTTCTACAGAATCAGATGCAGAGTTGGGAGAAAGAACAGGATTGTAATTAGAAATATTTACAGGCTACAAAAATAATAAAACATCTGGATTAAAGTCTGACGTCTCTTTCGTGATATTAAAGACCCGAGTAAGGCAGATGCACCAAATGTTTGTGGACACCTGAGCATAAGATTGGGGACTGGCTGTGAAATGGCATGTTCAGAAAGCACCATTTACACTTCACAGAAAGCTGGGACTACATTTTGGATTGTTCTTGTGGAGATTTGCAATCAGGTACTATTGGTGCTGAGGGGTGGAGTCGGTGTTCAGGGTTAAGATTCACTCCAACACACAGGAATATTATCTTATATTAGCTGGCTTTGTGCACAGTCTTGGGTCTTTAAAAGCATTTAAAAGTTATGCTCAAGTGTCCAATACAGTTGTGTGCCTCCAAGTGTTAGCTAAGGGGTTTGGGAAAGAAACACATGGCTGGAAAAGTAAGTAATCAGTCTGGGGTTGTTGTTTTTTTTTTTTTTATGAACTTCACTTGGTAAGTGCACAGGTTCCAGAAACTCTGGTCCTGGAAAACTCCTGCCCCCCACTTTAACAAGCAGATTAATTAAAGCAGTGTTTTGTTTGTTTGTTTGTTTTTTAGACCACTGCAGGACAGAAGAATTAATTTAATGCTTCATATAGAACATGGAGGTCATTCTTGTGCCTGCTTTGCCAAAAAATATTTTTTTTTGGACGTTACAACGTACGAAGCTCTGTTTATTAGCACGTACGTACGTACGACGCATCAGCTGGCTTTGGACCTGGATTTTCTATTTGTACTTCCTGTCTATATATTTAGTTACATCAAGGCTGAAATATTAAAAAGGTCAATGTTCCTTTATATTAATGGGTTTGTGTTTTTTTTTTGTTATTTTAGATATATAACAAAAACGTATTTCATGCGCTGAGAAAGTGGACCGGTAACAAAGATGAAAAGATGGAGGAAAGAAAAAAGAAGAAATGCAGCACAGTGAGACGTGGTGCATCATGTTACTTCACAGCAAAATGTATTTTAGTGCTCTGACCCAGAATACAAACACTTTAACAACCCGTAGAGGCAAATCCGGAGCGTTGTGGAAAAACAGGAAGAATACACACCTCATGTCTACTGCTACACACACACACACTTCCCCAGTACTGTGCTGCCTACTTCTGCGTTCTCTATCTTCACACGCTCTCACACACACACACACACACGATTATCTGCTCTTAAACAAGCCCTTACAGAATTTAAAATGGAAATGAGCGTCGCAGCTGATCGATTAAACACTAGACAAAACGTAAGCAGGTGAGTCTTAAAGTCTCTGCCCCCCCCCCCCCTTGCAAACATTTTAAATACATAAAGGAAAAAAGAAGGAAACGACTCCGACCGCACACGCTGCCTGTACAGCGCGAGAACACTTCTGTGCACGGCTTACAGAAGAAAAGCCGAGTAACAAGTCCTACGTTTAGCTTAACAAGGGTCTATACAAAAAAAAAAAAAAAAAAAAAACCCTAGAGTCCATTCATTTTAAAAACATCAAAAAAAAATAAAAATTAAGTTATAAAATTCTCCCGTTTGCGCTAGAACCTTCCTTTGAAGGGTTTGAATCCGCTGCTGCTGCCGCCGCCGCCACTCATCGGGACATTCGTGATCTGGACGATCCTGTTCATGCCGCTGGAGGAATGGCTTAAAAAAAAGGAAATACATTAGATAAATTTTTTTGTATCGTTGCAGCTAATTATTACCCCTAAATCCCAACCCTGAATCTTCCAGGCAAGAATTCACCCAAAAATTGCTATTATAAAGAGCATTCTGATAAGAAAACCTCTAAAACTACTATGGAAAACTATCAGATCTGTGAGATCTACCAAATTATAAAAAGGAAGCCTGTAGAGACCTGGAATGTGGCGCCATCATGGCAGGCCGACTTTCTCCCATGCGCCGGTTATCAGGGAATCCTCCGCTCTGAGAGCCGCTGCCGTGCCACTCCTTACTGGGCCCCTGATCCCGACCGTGCCGCTCCACCACCACCTGCCTCCCGCTGCTGAAATGCTGCTCGGACAAACGAACGGAGGATCACGATGTCAAAATCTACAACAAAATAAACGTCTCGGCTGTTTTAAAAGCAAAAAGACGTCTCACCTGGTCGCTCATAACCGCGGGTCTGCCTCCATCTCGGCTACTGAAGCCGACTCTGCCGCGATTGGCCGAAGACGCGCCCCTCATGTTAGGGCCAGGTCCGTCTCGGCTCCGGATCCGTACTGCTCCCCTGCTACGACAAACATTGATCTATTTATTGTACGAGTTGCCACAGGTTAAATCTCGGTACAGGAAGAAATGCAAAACATAAAATTGCTTGTTTTTTTTTTTTATTATTAACATTTGGGAGCATCGACAGATTACATTGAAATGTACAAGAATCTAAAACGCTAGACTCTTATAAAAACGCAACCCTACAGTCCCCTATGGATTAACCCGTTTCCTGTATTAGTCATGTTCTTACCTGACGTCAGATGGTTTATTGCTGATGCCACCATCATTTTTCCAGCCGGTGTGACCCGCGTCTCTGGCCGAGTGGCTCATAGCCGGAGGAGCCGCTCTGCCCCCTGCTGGTCGGTCAGGCATCGACACGGGCCGGCGTTCATCCCGGTCTCGGATGTCTCTCCGGTCCGTGTCGCGAAGATCGGCGCGCCCCGAAGGGGGAGGAGGCTCGGCCCGGCGCACTGCGTCGAAGTTTTTAGGGTATCGCTCGAACCCGGAACTTTCGCGCCGCGGGTCTGGGCGAGTCTTCTTGGCCTCGGGTTCGCCGTCGAAGCGATTTCGCCTGTAAACCACGTGATTAGTGTGTAAGATATATAAAAAATAAGCGTGGGGTGATGGAGAAATACATTTTAATTTTGCACCTGTCAAAATTGTTGGGCTGGACAGGGGTACTGTCTGGGAACCGTGTTCTGTCTCTGGAGCTGAAGTCGCTGAAGCGGCTCTGCTGCCTGCCGCTGTAGTCTGAGGCTTGGCTGATACGGCCCTCTGAGTCGGGCTGAATCTTCTTATTGCCGTTCCAGTAAGAGTCATCCCTCCTGCAAAAAGACAAGATAAACATAAGCAAAAGTACACTGGATTTTGAAAGTAAATAACCAACAGTCGTTTTTTCCCCCCCACCAATCAATCATGGACCAATCTGCCTCCGGTACACACATCAGGTACGCCCTATTCGAGTCTGAATACCTGTGGTCCACATCACGACCCCTTTTCAGGTTGTTGCGTTTCTCCTGCTCATATCGTAGCTGTTCTTGTTGCCTCCTCAGCTCCTCCCGCTCCCGAGCCAGACGCTCCGCCTCCTTCCGTCTCTCCTGTCGGTTGCACGTAAAGAGCACAATCAGAAAGCTGTAACCCGTGTAAAAGAACGTCGCACGCAGTGGCACGTCTACCGGACCTGTTCTATACGGATCCTCTCTCTCTCCAAGCGTTCCCGCTCCATGCGCTCGCGTTCCAGTTTCTGCCTCTCCATCTCCAGCCTCTGGCGTTCACGCATCAGGTTCTCCCTCTCCTCGCGCTCGCGCATTACCCGCAGCCGCTCGCGCTCCCTGCGCTCTGCCATCTCGCGCCGCCTGCGCGAAAGTGGAGGGGGTTAACGATGGACATGCGCCATACAACGACAGAGTTCTGGAACACGTGAACACGGCTCACCTGCGCAATGCCATGGCCCTGCGGGCTTTTTCCATCTGAACCATGCGCTCACGCATGCGCTGTTCCTTCATTTTCTCAAAGGGAAGGATGTCTTTGTTCCCACCTTTGTTGGGAAAAGGCCTTTCTTTCTTCATCGCTTCTATCTGCGGGAAATTATACAACAACTCCTTCAGCTACAAATCAACTGATGCAATTTAACTTTATTATAGTTTGGATAGGAACATTTTTGTGAAAGTTTTATCCTGGGGTTCGTTCTTCATACGCAAATTGCTCGATTTTACTGCTGATAAGACTGAACTTTACTAATCCCGAAGGCAATTCTTTTGCCAGACACTGTTTCAGAGTACAAGAAAAATATATATATATAAAAATAAAGGGTGCTGCTAAACTAAGAACATAGAGCAAATCTGATATGGCACATCTCGTGTATTAAACCACTTCAGTCTGCGTTCAGTGAATTTATTTAAGTCTTCGCTTCTTTTAATTGTGATGATCCCATTTGTGCATGGCTTCACTCCAGTTTGTCTTTTTTTTTTTTTTTATATCCCTGAGATACATCCAGAGAAGCTCTGTAGAGGTAAGTTCACAAACCTGCTCAGGTGGAATGAGCCACCGAGGACGTCTGTTCATCATATTAGGAGCAGCAGGCTGGAGAAGGAGAGAAATATTTATTCTGCGAGATATAAACAACAGTAATGGATTCGGTCAGAAAGGTTCTAACGTGTGTACCTTGTCGAACCTCCCTCCTCTTCTAAAAGGCAGCCGAGGTTTGTTGAAGCCCTGCTGGTTTTTAGACTGGTCCAGCATGAGCATCTTCCCTGGACTCTTCCCTATCAGGGTGAAGCATAAACGATTAAACTCGCTCCAACATAAAGGCGAACTTAACCTTCAAAACATAGGTGAACTCACTTCCATGCTTCTTCTCGTCCTTCTTGAAATCGGAAGCCGAGCTTGAAGAGCTCGGAGCGTCGGACTTGGTGTTCTTGGATTCCTGTTTCTTGGAAGATTCTTTGCCATCCTTCTCAGCTGGCTTCTTCTCTTCCTTTTTGGAGGAGGTCTGTGTCCTGCAAAGTGGTAAAAATGTAAAAAATAAAAAAAAAGATAGCATGAATGAGCAATACAAGAACGTGTTTTGTGCAGGTTCAAAAACGTCTTTGAGAAGTCCTCACTTGTTGGCGGTCTTCAGCCCGGTAGAGATGCGTTTCTCGCCTGATGCTTTGTTAGACCCCGTTTTATCCTCCGCTTCCTTTTTAGAGTCCTTCTTAAAAGGGTCGCTTTTAACCTGAACCGCACAAACAAACAAAACATTCATCGTCTTCTATTTCAGTGCACTTTGGACTTCCAGAATGTGTAACAGAAGATATGAAATGGTCTTTACTGTACCTACACACAAAAAACATGGTAAGAACCTGCTGAGATACACTTTATGATCAAAGGTTTGCCTGACAATAAGATTTTCTTTTTGAGCGTCCCATCCCGCAATCGATCCCCATTTGGCGTTATAATAACCTTCATTCTTTTAGGAAGATGTTCCACTAGATTTTGTGGAAATTTGTGCCTAATCAGCCAAAAGAGTGCGAGTAAAGTCAGGTACTGATGTATGTGAGGTGCCGAACATTTTTTGTTCAACTGGGTTAAGATCTATACCAGGAGATCGTCCATTTAAACACTAAATAAAACATTTTTATCGAGGTGGCTTAACTGGCATGCTGGAACAAGTTCTCCTAGCTCATGGACAAAAGTATTTGGGACACCTGACGTTTCCCAGTGTAGGTACAATAGAACACCAAATGAGCTGGAACATCTAGGGAGTGTATTTTAGTTCTTACCCTGTCCACGGATATCTGCTGTCCATGGAGCTCAGTGCCGTCCAGATGGGATATGCATCGTGCCACTTCAACACTGGAGGACATGGTCACTAAGCCATAGCATTTAGCTCCTGGGCTGCGAGCATTGGTGACCACTTTGGCGCTAAAAACCTTGAATCGAGCGCGCAAACAAACGTACAGGTGAACATCAGGCAAACAGCACGTGAATGTAATAAATACCAGGGGTGTACCGGTACACGTATTCGCACCGAAGAGTTTCGGTACAGGGCTTTCGGTTTTGTGCACGTGTACCGTGCAGAACGTCTTTCAAAATAAGAGTTCCCTCATGAACGTATTAAGTGGCGGACTGCAACTTTGTTTTGTCTCCACCTCGGTGCCAAGGGGTTTTAAAAAAAAAAAAAAAAAGAAAGTTAGCGCAGTGTCACTGTACTGGAAATACGATTTGTAGCGCGCTGGGAGAAAAATTCCACCCCCCCCCCCCGTCAGTCTCGCAATATGTATTCTTCTGCATTTTATGTTCAGCTAATGGTATGGGGTTCCGTTTTTTTGGCTTGAAGCCGGTGAAACCGGGAAAAACCCCGGAAAGATCCATAAATTAGCCGCTTCATTGTTTAAGCCGCGGAGTTCAAAACGTGGGGAAAAAAAAGTGGCTGCTTATAGTCCGAAAAATACGGTAATACCGTTAAAACAGTCAATGTTTATAAATGTTAAACTGTGTTGAGGAAACCAATTTATATTTTTTTTGTAAGAAATTGCCCGAATCGTGACTTAAAAACAGAGGTACCGTGAATTTTGTGTACCGTTACATGCCTTACATTCGTGGAGGGTGTTTACCTTTCCATATTTGCCAAAAAGGTTCTTTAAATCGGCCGCTTTGGTGTTGGACGACAGGCCGCTCACCCACAGGTTACGAGTAGAGCTAGCGCTGCTGTTGTTTCCTGCTGGACAGAAAATACAAGAAAACAGATGACGACATTACCGCTTAACAAAAAAAATTTAATACAAAAAAATAAAGCCATTTTTCTTCAATTTAACACATCTTGCACTACATGGACAAAAGTATTGGGACACCTGACTTTTCTAGCATTATGTGGTTCTTCCACAAACTATTAGCATACAATAAAATCTATAAGATGTGTCTGGAAGATGGGGCATGAGATTTTGCCCTCTCGAAGTAGGAAAGTGAGCTAAATGAACACAGGGGTTGGAGTAAAGGATCTTCCTGTTATAGAGCCCCCCCCCACTTTTCAACTAAACTAAAATAAATAAATAAAACCGTAATCATTGAAATGTAAAACTAAAATACGTATACATTGAAATATAATTATGAAGTTTATATATAGTATAGCGCCCTCTGTGTCACGTGTAGTCTCGCGTACAAAAACAAACAGAACGTGGTGTCAGTGATTCGCCTCTAGAAGCCACACTCAATGACAGTGGACTTTATCAGCCGCTACGCGACGCGGAAAAACTATCAGTATGAATTTTTCTAAAAAAACACAACAACAACAACAAAAAAACGGTTGCCCGCAGTATAGAAATCCAGTACAGAACTAAAAAAAAAAAAAACTGAGCAACTGAAACATGGAGAAGTGCATCCTTACCTTTTTCATCCTTTGTGTTCTTCCCATCTCGGTCTTTTAACGCACTGAAATGCAAGTATTACGAGAGCGACAAACAGAAAATATTAGCAAACCGTACAAAAGCGTGGTCACGTTTGGGCAATGAGGTACACGATCATATTTACAAAAAAAAAAAAAAAAAGCCATCTTTCAAAATGGTGCATTTTAAAATAAAGAAAACAAAAAACAAAAAAAAAGAGAGAAAAGAAACAATCCCCATAGGTAAGGCTTGCACTTGGGTAACACTCCAATAAGGCTTCTTTCATTGCTTTTCCACAGGAGCAAGATGGGTCAGGTTTTCTGCCAATTTATTCTCTTGATCAATGAAATCTTCAGGAGTGTGTTCGACTTCACAGCGAAATCACGTCATTGGACTGATAAACCCCTTCTGTCATCTCTGGAACTATTGCTCTTTTTAACCCATAAGTATGGACTGGAAAAGGCAATAAAAGTGCTGGATAAGCGAGTAACAGCGGTGTGTTCTCATCTCCTCGCTTTTACGCCACCCCATTACCCAACAAACAAATCAAAGGAAACCAATGGCAGGGGTTAGGTACAATGAGCAACTCGTTATGGGGGGGATTCTTGCAGCTACTCACAATGCTGAGTGTTTTAGTGATCTGGAACCTGGTAGAAGTATCTTAAAGAACTGACATAGAAAGACAAACCTCTTTGCTTGACCTGCTGCCCCAGCAGAAGAGGGGCCTTTCTTCCCAGAATCCTTTTCTTTGTCTCCCGTTTCGGCTTTTTTCAAGGCCTCCCTGCCGTCCTTCTTGGTGGCATCAGTCTTCGGGCCGTCGTCTCTCTTACTATCTTTGTGGCCGTCCTTTAGTTCGGCCATCGAGTCTGCCTCCTGCCTCGTCTCGGCAGAGGTTTCCGACTCCTCGCAGCCTTTGTCAGCCTCAGAATCTGGAAGTTTCACATGTTTACCTGTTTCCAGGAGGTCGTCGCCATCCACATCCAGCGTGATTGCATCTTCAGCTTGGATGGTGACGGATATGTTATCATCTTCGACCTCTCTGCCAGGTTCAGGAGCGGCTTCGCTCTCCGAGCCTTCCATCGCTGCAGCTTCGGGTTCGACTTCTGCCTCGGCCTCAAGATCGGGCTCCAGCTCTGCCTCAATCTCGGCCTCAATCTCAGACTCGGGCTCGGCGAGGCCGTCCCCGTCGGAGAAGGATTTAGTATTTTCGCGAGTAGCATCATCAGTATCAGTTACATCTGAGGGATTCAACAAGGATAAAACATGGCAAACACAAGGTTTAGCAATTCACATCTCCGAGCTACATCACCTAGAAAGTAGAATAGAGAGCAAGTTTAAAAATGTTAGTGGTCATCGTGGGTGAGGAAACCACACGTTTAACACAAAACATAACATTCCTTAGAAAAACGGAGGGACTCAACAATCTTCTATGGCGTCTCTCTCTTTTAGCGGAGACGATACAATCCAGCAGGATTTTTCCTCAGTACGATCTTTGAGGGGATCCACGTTTTTGTTTTACGTCCCAGTCCGTTTTTTTCCCATCAGTCTCAGACATTAGGGGGATTTTTTTCAAAGCCATCGTCTTCAAAAGAGGTTCCGCTGAAGTGTCCAGCACTGCTCGTCAGGTAAGCGAGAGGAGAACGTCCTTTCTGTCGCGCTGAAGAGAACGGGTCCATCCGTGCCGCTGCACTCAAAAAAAGTCGGAACCTTGTGTGCCTTTTTCCAGTCTTGACTGTAGAACGGAATGACGGTTCAAGCGTGACGATTCGAAACGTCGGCGTGCCGTCTTCGGAGCTCTGATCCAGCTCGTGTACCGCGCGACTCTGCTTCCCGTCGGTCGAACGTCGTAATGTCTGTAGCTGAGAGTAACTCCTGATGCTGTTCTGACGAGTCCTTGAGGGGTTTTTTTGTGTGTTTTTTTTTTAAGAAGCATATCCTCTGCGAGTCAGAGGCTGTACGACGATGTCGCTTTCCCCCGAAACAAGTCTTACTGTAGAAGAAGTTTGACATAACGTCTGAAGAACCCGTAAGACTCGACGCAGAAGCCTTAAGTGAAAACGTTTTTCGAAAGTGACAGACGAGGAACAGTGAGGTGAAAAGCAAGGATCAAAAAAATAAATAAAAAATAAAAATAAAAAAAAATTGAGGAGAGTTCCGCCTTCGGAGAAGCAAAGAACCTGTGGAACCTAAAAACGTTATCAATCCACACCACCGTGAAGACCAAACATACCTTTCTCAGATTCCTCCTCTTCGGGCTCCTGGAGGAAAACAAACAAAAATATACTGTTAAAGGATTCAAGATTTAACAGGAGCGCTTTTTTTTTTTTTTTTTTATAAAACTCCATGCCTTGGAAAACGTGTCCTCTTCCATCGCGGTGTCAACATCCGAGTCGTTCCTCTTTCCTGAACACACACAGTAGTACGTTCAGTCATAAAGCGCTGGCTGAGCATTAAACCTTGTTACATTCGTACACTTCACTTTTCCTGTTCTACAGAAGTCAGCCAGTAATATTCAAAACATGCGTTTCAAGCTACAAGCTGCAGTTCAGGTTCATCCTGCTTTCTATTTCTCTTCAAAACTCACTGATCGTCTGAACCCTCTTTACCTTTCGATTTCGCATTCTTCCTGGCAGTCAGGTCGGCCGAAACAGGGATCTCAATGTTTTCTGGATCGGCGCCTTCCTCTTCTAATGCCTATAGTTACGGAAAAACAGAAAACCTTTTTTTGAGAAGATGTGATCAGACTGCCTCACCCCCACAGTCGAACATGGAGGTAAAAGGTTAATGGTTCGGGGTTGTTTTAGAGACTTGAATACTGAACCAACATGACTCCCATTCCATACGACTTCACCATAAAACAAGGCGAGAGCAAACGGTCAGACATCCTGAAATGACCTGCCCAGTCACCACAGCTAAATCTTATTGAACTGCTCTGGGATGAACTGGATCACGAGGTCAGAAAGAAAATCTCCAACTAGTAAAGAACACGTTTGGAAATGTATGAAATACTGTACCATGCCTCTTGAAAATCTTGCACAGTGTGTGTGTGTGTGTGTGTGTGTGTGATATTAAAGAGAGAGAGAGAAAATAAAAATATACATTCAATAAAAAGGTTAGTAAGGAGAGACGAGCTCACTAGAAATATAGGGGGGGGGGGGGGGGTACGTGATGATCATCACACTGTCAAGAAGATCCGAATTGCATGTCCCAAACTGTCAAATCACTGCTAACCCTGTTTAGAAACCCCTCGAGAAACATACTGTACAGTTCCTTTGCCTTCGCTATACTCTTGCCATCATTCCACAATTCAACATGAACATCTCGTCTCCGGTATCCATAAGAGATTCTTCCAGAATGCCATTTTCAAAAACCTATTCAGCAAACTTTAATCTGGTCTTCCAGTATGTGAGGGGTTGGCTACCTCCACACAAATAACATCAATCTAAACACGTCCTCCATCTACTATTGCTAGTCACATCAAGAAATACAAGGAAACCCTCTTCTTTGGAATGTCAGAACAATGAACAATGAGCAGATCCTTGCCTTGTCTATTCTCTTCGCTTCTCTTTAGAATCGAGTCGCACTCGAATTAATCTCAATACCTCAGATTTATTGGCCAAGCGTGTTGCCACACAAGGAATGTGGTTCCGGCTGTTGGAACTCTCAAAAGGACAAATAAGTATATGGGACCAAATGTGCAAAATGCACTCTATCCATCTGCAAATCCACCAGCACCGAGCTTGACCACAGAAGCATTCAGCCAGACTGTAGGACAGACCTGGGCAAACTACGGCCCGCGGGCCACATCCGGCCCTTTGTACGTCTCTGTCTGGCCCGTGTGAGGCCAATCATAAATTACAGGGATTCACCGAAAATTCAGCCACCGAAAATTTTCGCCCGAAATACCTAAATCACCGAAACAACACGGCAGAAACACAATTGTAATGGCGGGAAAAAAAAGCGCAGCCAGCCCACGGTTATCTGGATAAGAGCCATCATGTCTGCGGTGTGGACTTATTTCAATATTTCGGAGAAAATCCCACAGATAGCGATTTGCAAAACATGCAGTGCTGAAATCAGCAAAATTTCACTGCAAAGAGTTTCTCCACGTCGGGTTTAATTTATCACCTGAAATCCAAACATCCCGATTGCCTTCTAAATACGAGAAGAACGCGGCGCAGAAAAGTAAAGTCGATCCGAGCATGCGCACTCCATCTGTAGAGGACGTTTTTAAAAAAGGCAAGAAAGTTTTCCAGTGATGGTGCCAAGGCAAAAGGCATAACACAAAAAAATTATGGAATGTATTGCCTTAGATCACTGGTCGCCAGTGGATCGACGGATTGATCTTTGAAACATTCCCCGTGGATCCTGAAAATAATTATTATAATATAATATTTATTACACAGCTCTTCTTAATGCTGTAGATTAGAACATTCCTTTCACTTGAATGGGCTTCCAAACATTCGGCGGTCAGTTATTTTCGTTTAACAGACCGTTGCTAATAATAATTAACCGCTGCCTGTGTGTCAATACTATAAATGGTAACAAATAAATAACAATAATTTATAATAATAAATAAAAAACTTTTGTAATTGATTTATTCTTTGAACTGCAATGCATTGATTTTAGTGAGGTTTGTACACACTCATAGCCATAAATGCAATGGTTCTAATAATTGACTATTTTCTTTCGGTGTTTCGGTTTTGGCCTTGGTTTCCTCATTTTTGGTTTTTGGTTTCGGAAAAGAATTTTTATTTTGGTGCCTCCCTAAAATATTATCGTTGGTGTGGCCCTCTGACACAATTCAGGTTTCTTATGTGGCCCCTTGTAAAAATTAATTGCTCACCCCTGGTGTAGGAGATCTATTCTTTCTAGAAGACATCAGACGCCTCAAAACAAAACAAATGGACTGACACTCAAACGAACAAACTCATCGAATCCATTGGCAGTGTGCACTTTAAATGCGTGTCTAAGTTAGATTTGCATTATCCTCTGGTAATTTGTTTTGGTTCTTGCAGCATATTGGCCCTAGAGGAACTAGTATATGGTTTCACTACGTTCTGTACTGGAGGTTACTGTTGAAGGTTGAACTCAAGAACCATGATGATGGATTTGGACCAGAATTAATAAACACCATGATTACAATAACCAACAGAGAATTGCACTCAAGTCTTCAACACTAATGGAATTACAAGGAACAGGTTCAGGTAGATAAAGAGGGGTTCCCTTCACAGTCTGGTTCCTCCTAAGGTTCCCTCATCAGATCATCTCAAATTTCCTCAACACCACCACACTCATTATGGATACACATATAGGAACTGATTTAATATCAAATGTGTGTGTATTTATGCATTCATGTAAAACTGCTTGCTTTGTGACAAATTTGGTCTAAAATCGCTCTACACAGAGAACAGGGTTTGATTTATTATATATTAATTGATAAATTGGTATGCTAATGAGCGTCACAGGCCCCGCCCCCGACGTGCGAACTGATCTTTAAATATACACACAGTGATTCGGTTGAGGACTTAAAGCGCGCTTTCGTGAATATAAAAACAAATGTTCCTTTAAAAAAAAATTTTTTATTAAAAACAACAACAAAAAATCCACATTTATTATTCAAAATCGATCCGTTTTTTCAAAGATTTTTTTTAAAACGCCACCGAGCATGCGCGGAGATACATGACTACGCCATTAACTAGCCAGACGCTGAGGTAAATGTGACGATAAAACCCTGCAATTTAATACCGTTTCTACACCAATCCGACATGCATTCGTTTTATTTCATTTGGTTTATTTTAACCTGCATTTCGAGAACTCGAACAGCGCCCAGAGCGTCTATCAGGGCCGGGTAGCGAGGTCACGGCGAGCTCGCTAACACCTCGGTTCGCTGCACAGTTTAGCATGTTAGCATCGGCGCGGCGAATCCGCCTACAGCGGCGGGATATTTACCTGCTTCAAGCGCGCAATAAGAACGTGCTTCACCCCGGTAACGTCCAGGTTCCGACGCTTCAGCTCGCTTTTAAGGTCAACGACGCGCAACTCCGTTATTTTCTTGGTCTCCGCTGAAATGGCACCGGACGCCATTTTAGTTCTCCTCAGCTCTGGACTGTGGCGCTGGGCGACGTCGGATATGACGCTGCCGCTTGTGACGTCAGGACGTACGAGGTCACGAGGTTGTACGCCGCGTACAGCGCAAACAACAACAATAATAATAATTATGTAATATATACAAAATAAAGCGTTTATCCAACTGTGTATATCTTTCTGTCTATACATGTCGTAGGAACACCTCTACTTTCATATCTTACCAGCTGACCGTGTGGCAGCAGCTCACTGAAAATAAACTATATATGATCAATTAAAGAATCTATCTATCTATCTATCTATCTATCTATCTATCTATCTATCTATCTATCTATCTATCTATCTATCTATCTATCCGTCTGTCTGTCTGTCTGTCTATATGTATCTGAATGTCTCTATCTATTTATTTATCTATCTGGCAGCAGCTTAGTGGAAAAAAAATGTGTGTGTGTGTATATATATATATATATATATATATATATATATATATATATATATATATATATATACACACACACACACACACACACACACACACACACACACACACACACACACACACAGGTATTAATAAATTAAAATATCATTAAAAGTTGATTTATTTCACTCGTCTATTATTTGGATTAATCACACAGACTGATATATTTCAAGTGTTTATTTATTTTAATTGTAATCAATGAATGAATGAATGAATGAATGAATGATTTTGGCTCACATTTTACAAAAACCCACCAATTCACTCTCACAACAAATTAGAATACTTCATAAAACCAACCAAAAAAAAACATTTTGAGTGAATTGTTGGTCTTCTGGAAAATATGTTCATTTACTGTATCTGTACTCAATACTTGGTCGGGGCTCCTTTTGCTTTAATAACTGCCTCAATTGGGCGTGACCTGGAGGAGATCAGACTGTGGCATGGAGGTGATCAGACTGTGGCATGGAGGTGATCAGACTGTGGCATGGAGGTGCTCAGTATGGAGGAGATCAATCTGTGGCATTGTTGAGGTGGTGTGGATGCCCAGGTTTCTTTGACAGCGGCCTTCAGCTCATCTGCATTTTCTGGTCTCTTGTTTCTCATTTTTCTCTTTACAATACCACATAGATTCTCCATGGGGTTCAGGTCTGGTGAGTTTGCTGGCCAGTCAAACACACCAACACCATGGTCATTTAACCAACTTTTGGTGCTTTTGGCAGTGTGGGCAGATGGCAAATCCTTCTTGAAAATTAAATCAGCATCTTCATAAAGCTGGTCAGCAGAGGGAAGCATGAAGTGCTCTAAAACTTCCTGGTAGACGTCTGTGCTGACCATAGACTTGATAAAACACTGTGGACCAACATGAGCAGATGACACGATTTCCCAAACCACCACTGACTGTGCAAACTTTACACTGGACCTCAAGCAACTTGTATTTTCTCCCTCTCCTCTCACCTTCCAGACTCCGGGACCTTGATTTCTAAATGGAACGCAAACGTGTCTTTCATCTGAAAAGACGACTTTGGCCCACTGAGCAACAGTCCAGTCCTTTGTCCAGGTAGACACCTCTGATGTTGTCTCAGGTTTAGCAGTGGCTCAACACGAGAAATGCCTCAGGTGTAGCCCATGGATACGTCTGTGTGTGGAGGCTCTTGAAGCACTGACTCCAGCTGCAGTCCACTCTTTGTGAATCTCCCCAAATCCTTTAATGGGCTTCATTTCACCTTTTTCTACCACATTATTTCCTTCCATTCAACTTTTTATGAATATGTTTGGATACAGCAGTCTGTGAACAGCAGCTTCTTTAGCAACGACCTATTATGTCTCACCCTCCATGTGTAGGGGGTCAATCATTGTCTTCTGGACAACTGTCGAGTCAGCAGTCTTCCCCCATGATTGTGTAGCCTGAACCAGACTGAGACACCATTTAAAGGCTCAGGAAACCTTTGCAGGTGTTTGGATTTAATGAGCTGATTAAAGTGTGACACCACCAGTCTCCCATATTACATTTTGTATTTTATTTATTTATTTATTTTTACAATATTCTAATTTTCTGAGATACTGAATTTTGGGTTTTCATCAGCTGTAAGCTAAAATCATCAAAATTAAAATAAACAAACTTTTAATGATATCAATTATATCAATTAAAGATTATCTATCTGTTTGTCTGTCTGTTATCTCACGAGCTGATCGTGTGGCAGCAGCTCAGTGGAAAATAAAAACAAAAACAATTTTGATCGCTCAATGTTATATACAGTGAGGAAAATAAGTATTTGAACACCCTGCTATTTTGCAAGTTCTCCCACTTAGAAATCATGGAGGGGTCTGAAATTGTCATCGTAGGTGCATGTCCACTGTGAGAGACATAATCTAAAAAAAAATGCCAGAAATCACAATATATGATTTTTTAACTATTTATATGTATGATACAGCTGCAAATAAGTATTTGAACACCTGAGAAAGTCAATGTTAATATTTGGTACAGTAGCCTTTGTTTGCAATTACAGAGGTCAAACGTTTCCTGTAGTTTTTCACCAGGTTTGCACACACTGCAGGAGGGATTTTGGCCCACTCCTCCACACAGATCTTCTCTAGATCAGTCAGGTTTCTGGCCTGTCACTGAGAAACACGGAGTTTGAGCTCCCTCCAAAGATTCTCTATTGGGTTTAGGTCTGGAGACTGGCTAGGCCATGCCAGAACCTTGATATGCTTCTTACAGAGCCACTCCTTGGTTATCCTGGCTGTGTGCTTCGGGTCATTGTCATGTTGGAAGACCCAGCCTCGACCCATCTTCAATGCTCTTACTGAGGGAAGAAGGTTGTTCCCCAAAATCTCGCAATACATGGCCCCGGTCATCCTCTCCTTAATACAGTGCAGTCGCCCTGTCCCATGTGCAGAAAAACACCCCCAAAGCATGATGCTACCACCCTCATGCTTCACAGTAGGGATGGTGTTCTTGGGAAGGACACTAATTATTCTCCTTCCTCCAAACATGTTTAGTGGAATTATGACCCAAAAGTTCTATTTTGGTCTCATCTGACTTTTTTCCATGACTCCTCTGGATCATCCAAATGGTCATTGGCAAACTTAAGACGTGCCTGGACATGTGCTGGTTTAAGCAGGGGAACCTTCCGTGCCATGCATGATTTCAAACCATGAAGTCTTAGTGTATTACCAACAGTAACCTTGGAAACGGTGGTCCCAGCTCTTTTCAGGTCATTGACGAGCTCCTCCCGTGTAGTTCTGGGCTGATTTCTCACCTTCCTTAGGATCATTGAGACCCCACGAGGTGAGATCTTGCATTGAGCCCCAGTCCGAGGGAGATTGACAGGCATGTTTAGCTTCTTCCATTTTCTAATGATTGCTCCAACAGTGGACCTTTTTTCACCAAGCTGCTTGGCAATTTCCCCGTAGCCCTTTCCAGCCTTGTGGAGGTGTACAATTTTGTCTCTAGTGTCTTTGGACAGCTCTTTGGTCTTGGCCATGTTAGTAGTTGGATTCTTACTGATTGTATGGGGTGGACAGGTGTCTTTATGCAGCTAACGACCTCAAACAGGTGCATCTAATTTAGGATAATAAATGTAGTGGAGGTGGACATTTTAAAGGCAGACTAACAGGTCTTTGAGGGTCAGAATTCTAGCTGATAGACAGGTGTTCAAATACTTATTTGCAGCTGTATCATACAAATAAATAGTTTAAAAATCATATATTGTGATTTCTGGATTTTTTTTTTTAGATTATGTCTCTCACAGTGGACATGCACCTACGATGACAATTTCAGACCCCTCCATGATTTCTAAGTGGGAGAACTTGCAAAATAGCAGGGTGTTCAAATACTTATTTTCCTCACTGTGTATATATATATATATATATATATATATATATATATATATATATATATATTTATATTTATTTTGCACGACTCTGTTTAAACTGCAGAGACAAATGTGTGTGAAATTTCCTGTAGTTGAGCTGAAATACTCACACAAGCCGATCTGGAACAAACAGCATGTTTAATAGTATTATTTGAAGCTCTTGTTATATAAAATCTCTCTCTTTCTGTTTCAGGGTATGGAAACAGAGAGAAAGGGAAGAGAGGGAGATAATGATAATCACTGCCTGATTTCTGGAACCCACACACCTCGGCAGATGTTTTGTTTCTTCCTGGGTAATATTCTGCCAGGAATTTGTTGCAACGGTTTTCAGTTCTTGTCGGTTTTGGAAGCATTTTTCCTTCAGTAAGTGAAATGCATGCTCGGGTGAATTCAGGTCAGGGGATTGATCTGAAGTGTGTACCAGGCTGGATAAATAATGCCATCATGTACCATGGAGAATTCCTTCCTCTGCATTTGCTGTTTACATTTTCCACTTGAACTACACACCTGTTTCAGCATGACATGCCACTGTGCACAAAGCGAATTACATCAACGATCTACTTTAGGTGGGTTGGCGTAGACGACTGCTATAGAGTTCTGACCTCAACTCTACTGAACAATGTTTTTGAATCAGCACAAATCTCCACCAAATCTAGTGGAACATCTTCCCAGAAGAGTGAAGGATATTATAATGGCAAATGGAGACTAAATATAGAATGAGATGTTCATATAGTTCAGATCTCTGATGGGTCTATTGTGGTTGTTTAAATTTAATGATGGTGAACAGCAGTGTGAAATCTGTCCCTGTAAATACGTTTCTCCTTCATGTGCCGAGTGTTTTGAGAAGTTGAGAAGTCTCTATGTATATATGCTCACCAGCCACTTTATTACAAACAGCATTCATGTAGTTATCTATTCTTTGGCTCACTCACTGTTTTTTGTTTTTTAAACCATTCCGTGTAAACTGTAGAATATAGGGTGAGAATCCCAATACATGTTCATAAAATACTTACACATCAACCACATCTGGCACGATGTTTGATGTTAATTCTGATTAACACTTCATTGATTTTATACATACTGATATAGAAATTTTCCTTTTCCCCAAGAAAATAAAGGTGCTGGTTGACGGTGCAAAACCAGTCACCATCTCGAACCACACAAAGCGGTTCTCCTTCACATGCTGAGCATTTTGACAGGTTACACCTTCATCCCAGTTATAAATATAAAAAGCTTGGTGATGTCACGTTAAATCAAGCCAGCCCTCTAGACTCTAGGGGGCTGGGTTGATGACTCGTGATGTCACCACGCTTTTTTTTTTTTTTTTTGGGGGGGGGGGGGGGGGATTTGGCTGTTTGACCTGCACGTCACATAAGGATGGAGTCAGCAATCACATACGTTACATTACATACGTTTGTAAATCAGTCAGATATTTACACACACCGATATAATCCTTTTTTTTTTCAGATGATGGCATGAAGTATAGAATGAGATGAAAAAAATAAATAAAATGCACCATATATTTTTATCAAATAACCACAAAACATCAATAAGAGTTACCTAACTTTATTAATATTATTATTTTAAAACTAACATGAATCCCCAGGTGCATCACCTCAGGATCATTATGTCTATAAATGCATGGATACCTGCCATTAAGTACTGTATTCCAACACCCCAGTCATCAAAATTAGTTTTTTTTTTCCTCCTAAAACTCATCAAACGGAGGAAAACTCACGGCTTCAACACGTCATTTTCGATGCACTCCTGTTTTTTTTTTGTTTTTTTTTAAAGTTTTTTTTTTGTCTCTCATGTGCAAGTATATGCAAGTTAGCTAGTTAAGAATAATATTAGTGTTAGGCTTTCACAGCAGCAAATAAACAAAACAAAAAGAAACAGTTTGCTGCACAGCTCGAGAGGGAGAGAGAGAGAGAGAGAGGAGAAGAATGCATTCATGAGAGTGTGTGTGTGTGTGTGTGTTTGTGTGCGTGTGTGTGTGTGTGTGTGTGTGTGAGAGCACGTTCCGTTGGCATTCATCTGAACAGTGATGTGTCATTTTCACCACATGTGAACAGAGAAGAGAGAAAGGAGAAACAAAAAATATCCAGGAAAGCGTGAGGAAAACCAATACTCAGTTTCAGAACTCGTCTGGGATGTGTGGTGACCGTATTTGTGCCAGAGATCATCAGCACGTGGCCTAACACAGCTCTGATTGTAATGATACGATGAAGGAAAGCAAAAAAAAAAGAAAAAAAAAAAAAAAAGAGAGATACAGGTGACATTCAAGTTCCCGATGGTGCGTCTGAGGTGCGAGGCGAGACCCACGGACGTACGGCGATCCCCCGGAGGTGAGGAGAGGTGGAGAACACTGATAAACAAGAGCACATCTCGAACATGATCTCACTTCCTAATAATCAGGAATGTGTTGATTCGCTTGAAATAATAATAAAATAAAGAATCGTTCGCAGTTCACACCCTCTAATCAATTACACTGATGTCCTGCGATGGATTTCATAACGCTCGTTCATATTCGATTGGATTCCAGTAAAAGCAAGGCATTAGGTATATATATTAAAAAACAAAAAAAACAAAAACAAACAAACAACAAAAAAAAAACCCAACACGGTTCTTTACCTTCTCCGCCTGCAAATCTGTGAAAGCCTGGACAGGCTCGTTTATCATCTATAATGTGCAAAGAAATGCATTGCAAGGATCCATGCAAAAGAAAAACAAAACAAAAAAGAAAAAAAACAAAAAAAAAACAAACAAAAAAAAAAAACACTATGACACTTGTGGAACAAATAAAAAGCTACATAAAAGCTTTATAAATACAATAAAATTTGAAACCCTTAAATCTAAAAGGACGTTTCGAGCATTATTGGTACTACGATAGCTGGCGATTTGTTTGTTTTTTTTTCCGGTTTTTCGGTATCGGATCTGCACAGGTAAGTCATGCCATCTTTGGTTGAATGTGTTACTGGAGGAAAAGAAAAGAAAACATACGACGACCAAAACGAAAAATAACCAACAAAAAAAACAAAATAAAAGTCACTAGAAAAACAGCATCAACTTTCAGAGGATAACTGCGCCTCGATGTCCACTCTACAGATGGGGCACTTTTTGTTGGTGAGAAGCCACTGATCCACACACAGCTGATGGAAGAGGTGCATACAGGGGAGGCGCCTGCAAAAAAAAAAAATCACAGATACGCTGAGTCAGAGTGGAGCTGGATATGGAGAGTAAAGGAGAGCGAGAGACGGAGAAAAAGCACAAGAGAGAGAGGAGGAAGAGAGAGCAACAATCAGAAAGAGAGAGAAAAAGAGAAAGACAGAAACAGATATAAAACAGAATTCAACAGACATAAAAAAATAAAAAAGAGGAAGGGAGGGGAAAAAGAGAGAGACCAAGAGAGTGAAAAACATATAGTAAAGTTCAACAGAAAGAAAAACTGAAAAGAGAGAGAGAGAATGGAACAGGGGACAAAAAGAAAAGATCAGCAACAGATACAGAGAGAGAGAGAGAGAGAGAGAGAGAGAGAGAACGAGAGAGAGAGAACGAGAGAGAGAGAACGAGAGAGAGAGCGCAGCATAGTGATATTCAGGATGAAAGATCGCCACATAAGCAAAGATACAGTGATTATAATCTTATAGTATTCTTTTAAAGATTATTGGTTTGAACTATAATTCTGATCTCACACACACACACACACACACGTATTACCTGACGTCCTCTCCTTCCTCCAGTATAGACAGACAGATGGTGCATTTCTCCTCTGTGTCTTCCTCAGCGCCCTCCTCCTCGTCCTGCTTACCGTGCAGCTTTCTCTGTGAACGAGACACAAAGACATCACACACATCATCTTCTCACGCACACACAGCCCGAGGTCTACAGCAGGGCATCTACACTAAACTTATCAAAGTGTAAAATCTACACTTGACTCTTACTCCAGGAGAACGATCTGAAGTCCTCAGCCTGGACTTGACAAGATGCTAATACACAATATGGCCTAAAGTTTGTGGACACCTGGGCATAAAATGTGTATGTGCCCCCCCCCCCCCCCTACACATTTATAACAACCTCCACTCTTCTGGGAAGATGTTCTACTAGATTTTGGGGTGTGCTTGTGGCAATTTGTTAGTAAAATCAGGTACTGATGTAGGTGAGATGAGGTGAGGAGTGCATTCAGCATTTATATCCATTGTTTAATAGCTCTATATCAGGCCACTCAAGATCTTCCACTCCACTCCATCTAAAGCAGATATTTCTGGAGCTGTCTTTGTGCACATCCCTAATGCTGGAACAGGTTTGGGCCTCCCAGGTCAAGTGAAGGGAAAATGCAATGCTCCTGCATTCAAAGATGTGTACTTCCAAATTTGTGGGTGGAACCACATATGGGTGAAAAAGTCAGGTGTCCCAAGACTTTTGTCCCTATGATGTATTTGCCAGACTTGGTGATCCCGAACATGTGAGGTAGGTTGACGTGGTAGGAACATATCTTGATGGCCTTCTATAGATCATGAGTTTAGTGTTTGTATGGCCCTGTATGGAAAAAAAATTAAATAGTAGCCTACTGTAACAGATGGATAGGAACATTATTGATCCCAAAGTTCACTGGTTAGTGTTTCCATAGCAGGTGCATTTTCCTTCTATTTATGGTAATGCTATGGGAAGGTGTTCACTCCAAGTCTCATAGCTGCACTATCCAAAACCAGCATGACTACGCATTACTGCAAATAACAATAAACATACACCATACAGCCAAAAGTAACGGGACAGCAGACTTTCCCCAGCCCTGTGTGGTTTGGTAACAAAACCGTAACAAAACCGTTACCAAAAACTTGGATGTGTCCAATTGTATGGGACCTCTTTGGCTGTGGGGGGAACATCCCCATCACTTCTGCAAAATCTAGTGGAACATCTTCCCATAAGAGTTATTAAAACAGCAAATTTGGACAAAATGTGGAACAAAATGTTCAAAAAGATTCACATGCAAATCCTATGGTCAGCTGTTCACAAACATTTGCCTACATATTGTAACTCCATAATGATTTCTTTTGGTGTTAGGAACAGGTCTGAGATAAACGTGGCTGTGAATGTAGCAGACGTTATTCACCACCACAGATGGTCTGAATGCTCACCTTCTTGTACTTGTGCGGATAAGTGCACCTCTCTATAGTTCCCTGAGAGGCTCCTCGATTCACAGTCCCCAGCCGCTCCTCTAAATGCAGCAGATCCTATGAAATACAAATAAATAATTAATTCAAAAAACATAATTGCGCTAATATTTTAAATGTTGCTGGCTGAATAATGCCTAAAAATCCATCCATCTCACAGGGAAGTTGTAATTTCTTCACATATCCCAGCTATGTAGTGTCAGAGCGCAGGGTCAGCCATGACACAGCACCACTAGGGCACAGAGGGTTAGGGGCCTTTCTTAAGGGCCCAAGAGTGCCAGCTTGGTGATACCAGGGAATAAACACCCAACCCTTGATAAGTAACACTACCTCAAATAAAGTCTTCTAAACTTTGCTTCTTCAGTGCTGGAAGGTTAGCAGTATCAATTCTTTCTTCATCTAAAACCTCTTCTAGAAATATTATGTATGGACAAAAGTATTGGGACACCTGACTTTTCCAGCCACATTGTGCTCCAGGATCTTCTTGAATGTAGGAGCATGACATTTTTCCTTCACTTGAACTAGGAGACCCAAAGCTGTTCCAATGACCTTGTGCACAAATCTAGTTAAATGAAGATACATTGGTTGGAGTGGAAGATCTCCAGCTGTAGAGCTCTTGAACAATGACTTGGAAAGCTGACTGCACTCTAGGCCTCCTCAGATCACCTCAAATACATCAGTTCCTGACTTTAACACACTTGTAGCTTAAATCAGTAGAAATCTCCAAATTAAATCTTATGCTCAGGTGTCCAAAAACTTTTGTCCATGTAGTCTGTTTGCTATTTTGTTAGTATTTATCATTTGAACTCGAACCCTTGCTCTTACCTCGTAGGTTCGGCCAAATGTCATTCTAGATGAGATGTAGCGAATGTGAGGATAGGTGACCTCAGACATGCTAGGGTGCTAAAGGAGACAGAAAGGTGAAAAAATTAAATAAATACAATTGATAACGTTATTACCTATCTATGTTGTAGGGGTGGGCGGTGTGTGTGTGTGTGTGTGTGTGGTTTCACCAGTACTTCATTACATGCGTGTTAATGTTTATAATGATGGCTGAACAAAAGGAGTACTCACCATCAGAGGGATAGGGAAATGGTGCAATCTGGGTGGGGGATGGTAGTGGGGCAGATGAGCATGCAAATGCCCAGAAGGGTATGGTGCTACGGTCACACCAGCTTCGATACCCAGCTCCCTAATACGCACAGATATCAGAAATAGACATAAGAATTTATTTAACCCCTAAATTCTTATATTGGAAAGCAAGTAGGGCAAACGTCTCACCACGTAGTTCTCTGGTCAGTCTGACGTGGGTGCGACGACATGGTCTGGGGGACGTGGATATGGTGCCCGTGACCGTAATTGGGGTGCATTCTGTGAGGATGAGGGGGAGGTCTTTCATGTGCTCGGCTGTAGACAAAGAACAAAAAGGTCAAAAGTCTCTTTTTAAAGGTTTTGAAATAAACGCGGTACGATACGTCCCCTAAAAAAAGATGTCATATTACCGAGAGGACACCTAGAGGGAATGGCAACCCTCTGCCAATTTTTTGTGTTTCTTTCGAGACACGTCTTATGTTTAGATTCACTTTTATTCCCCTTAATATAGTTGGTGTATGTAAATTGAACGAAATTTACGATTTAAACACACCGCACACCAGTTACACACAGTCACACACACACACACGGATTTAAAAGAAAAAAGCAAGAACAGGAAACAGTCACGCACGCTTCTTGGTGTTGGGATTAAGAGGCAGCTGGAAATGGAAACATCTGTTCCATGAAACGAATGGGGAATGAATTAATCTTTACAGTAATACATGATAAAAGGAAAACAGAAAAACACTGCTCAGTAGGCGCTGATCAGATACTTCATTCATAGAAGGTCTGGCGCCAAATAAAAACCCAGGTGTCACTCACGTTGGGTGCTGCATCATTCTCCGCCTCTGAACCTCCATCCTCTGAAGCATCTCGTGCTGATGGAGCCTCTGCACGGCATTGGGGCCCAGCACGGGCAGGTGGTGCTGGAGAGCCTGGTGCTCTGGGGCCAGGTGCTGTGGCAGAGGGGCAGCAGAGCCTGGAAGGTGGTGGGGTGGTAGAGAGGGGGCAGGGGCAGTAGGCACAGTGTGGCCCGGGCCGTGAGAGGGTATTGACGTGTGGTAGGGGAGCACGGGGTGGGGAATGACGTAGTCGCTTTGAGGAGGGGGCTGGGGTGGGGGAGGGGGGTTACTGTGTGAGTGGGGACATGACGAAGAAGACTGGTGGTGTAAAGAACGCGCCAGAGAACCGTCTGTAAAACACACAAAAGGTAGCATTCGTAACATGACACTTTCAATTTAGAACATCATCTGGATTAATTAAAAAAAAAAAAAAAAAAAGATGGTAGCGGCTTGGGAAATAGATTGAACCAAATTATGTTCTTTTTCGGTAATAACAAATATATTTGTATATAATTTTATATATATTAGGGGTGTAATGATACACGTATTCGTACCAAACCGTTTCAGTACAGGGCTTTCGGTTGGGTGCACATGTGTGCTGAATGCAATCTTTTTTTTACTTGTGAAACAGTTACAATCAGAGTTCCTCACAAACGCATTAAGGGTGGACCGCAAGTTAGTTTAGTCTCCGCCTTCATACCACTGGCATGAAAAAGAAAATAGAGTTAGCGCAGTGTCACTGTGGCGACTTGCTCCGTCCAGGAAATAAAATTTGTAGTATAACTATTTAAACTTGTCTATTTATTTACTTTTATTTAAATCAAGTAGTTTGTGCTTATTTAATCAATTACACAATCTACTCAATATAATAAAGTGTATTGCAGTAATTTGATTTATTCGAGTTTATTTTTTCAAAAATATGATTAAATATTTTGTATATTATAAAAAAAAACAAAAAAAAAAACCAAGCAATTTTGTTTCGCTTTTCTCCCTCTAACTGTACCGAACCGTGACTTATGTACTGAATCGAAGAAAAGAAATAACTGCTGCCGGCTGTAGAGATGAAAGCAGAAATGTATCTGACTGATCGAGAGGATCATGTGGAAGAAAAAGAGAGAAAGGAATGTGGAAGAGAGATACATGAAAAGGCAGGTGGTGAAATTCGCAGCTATTATCCCTCTAAACGCAGGCCCACCAGGGGAGGCCGAGCACTCATTCACATTCTACCCCGCCTCTGTTCCCAAGGAAAAGCAGCAATTAAATCTGACTGCTGGCCACGTACTACCTGCAGCAATTAACACATTAAACACCAGGTGCTTTGCCTAATTACCGGCAGCACTCGAGTCGGGGTACGAGCGCAAATTTCGGCTATTCTGGTCCAGCTCCCACAGAAAAAAAAACACAAAATGAAGACTTGTGCTTACATGGGGAATGCATGTAGTGCCTGCAGGATGAAAGCTGGGACTGGGGCTGAGGTTGGGCCACCATGGCCGGGCTGAAAGTGTCCACCACGCTAGGCTGACTCGGACCCGGGGTGGCCTGGGAAACGAAAGCAGGAGGCCGAGAGGTATTGCCTGGACAGCACGGGTCGAAGGCGGAGGTGCTGCTGAAACTGCTACTGCTCGAGCCACCTGTACGTACAGCACTGCTACTTAGATCTACTGGTAGGGTCTGCTGGGAACAACAAGGAAAGAAAAACAAATGTAAAAATGCAGCAAGGAACACAATCAGCCTGAAGTGTGGAAATAAAATAAACAAAAACAATAAAACAATAAGCTGATAATGATGGACGCTCCATGAGGAGGCCTGTATCTAATCCTGTTTACTGCTTTGATGTATAAAACATGAGTTCGCTTCACCCGGCCGTCACACGTCTGTGCATATCTGAGTAGTAGCTTTAGGCCCAATCATCAAACGCGTCACTGTGCTTCGCAGGCACCTTTTTTTTTTCTTTCTCTAAATACATAATATCCTAAATCTCTGCTTGCATTATTTAATATTGTGTTGTAAAAAAAGGATCACAAACACACAACTCCTAAAGGATTAAAAAACACTCTGAATTGACCCGTGGGCCACAGTGATGCTTTTATTACGAAAAAAAATATAATTGGGACCATGCAAATGTCTTCATTTTACATCGAAACTGGTTCAGGCAATGGATTTTCTTTTTTATTATTATACAACAGAGGAGCTGAGACAATTAGTTCCATGTAAATTATTTAGAGCTCAGCTGGTCTTCCGGTGTGGAAAAACAAAATGCCACTTCGACGGTTTTCACTCGAATGAAAATGAACCTTTAATAGAATGTTTGATTCGTTTTCAAAAGCAAAAGAGGAGAAGAAAAAAGCGGCAGGTGAAACTGGGACAGCTTCGCCAACCTTGTTGTGAACTTTTTTTTTTTTTTATGCCATGCCAGCGTCTATGGTTTAGCTCTACCAGTATAAAACTAAAATTACATGTATACAATTGAATTAACGATTTATTTAATATATCACTTAATACCGACGTATTATAGTCTAGTAAAATATGTTAAATGGACACTGGATTTATGAACATTTTGTGGAATTTTCTCCTAATGATAAAAATTTGTGACCTGACTTTAAGGATTTTCTGTCATATTAATAAAACGACGTTTTCTGATCCATGCGCCAGTTTTTACGAGTTTAGAAAAGGAGCCGCTGTACCTGGTCGTGGTACTGGGGCCCGGCACTGACCCCTGCGCAGGGTACGGGCATGGCACCAGGTCGGTCGAGGGGGCAGCTGGGCTCAGGAAAAGGCAAAGGCGGTGGCACGGTGCCTGCGTGGTGATGGTGGTGATGGTGGAAGTGATGCGAGTGGCTGTGCGAGTACTGAGATCCGGGCTGTGGGGGGCCGTGTTGCTGCGCCTGGCCAGCCTGCATGCACCCTGAGTGAGAGTGATTCAGGGAGAGATGCCCTGAAGAGGGACCGCTGCAGGGGGAGTGTTGAGGGCAACACGATGGCAGCCTGGGCATCGCGACGCTGCCACTCTCAGCAGATGAACCTCTTCTGGTGTCTTCTAACACAAAAAAAGAACAAATTGTTATTAGTATTAAAAATTAGGCAAGTCAGTGAAAGTTGAATAGCTGGTGCGACTGTCAATCATATAAGCCACGCCCCTTTACCGGAATCACCAGTCAAATTAAATGTGAATGTGTTGAGATGTAAACCATCATCAGTAACAGACCAGTTTGATCAATAACGATATTTTACTAAGTGTGTTATTGTTGCTGTTATAAAGTGAGTCACTGCGATTGAACCGAATCATTTAAACGGCTGATTGATTCAGGAACAAAATTTTTGTTTGTGAAATCGAGCAAAAACAGGTGATGTGGTGTCCACACGTAAGTAACCTCTTGTTTATTGAACTATTGTATAAAATCAATTTCACATTTTGCAATGCTACTGATTTATTTATTTTTTTACTTTTTCGAGTGATATTGATTAACTATATGAAACCTACTAGACTTTATTACATGATGTATGCGTGCAATATGTAGGTGTGTTTTGTCTGGTATTTGCGATACTTCAACGTTGTTAAATGCAACATATACGATATTATTGTAGATGATTATAGGCTCCTAAACACCTTCTGAAGAAGTGGTGATGTTGCTGGGCCCTGGAGCCACACCGTGGACCTCCATCGTGCTGTCGGGGGCCACAGCAGGGCAGCTAGTGGAGGAGGGGCCTGGGGCATCCTGGGAGGGCTCTGAGGTAGAGGCAAGGAGGGAGGAAGCTGAGGAAGTGGAGGAGCTGGCAGGCTGCACGTGCACACTGTCTGAAGTGGTTGGCACGACTGAAAGATCTGAGGAGATACCCAAACACACACACAAAATAAGAATAATGTGTGGATATGTTCCAAACCAGATGCCTGTCTTTAAATTGCTAATTTGGGTATGAAACTGTGCGTGTGTGTGTGCTTGTGTGTGTGTGTTGGAATTGCTTCGGTGGCCAGGGACCCCAGGAGGATCGCTGCTGATTAACATTCCACAGTGAGCATTCCATCTGCTTTTCTTATTCACAAATTAATTTCTCCTCCTCGAAAGATATGCAAATGCAGCCCTATCTCGAAGCGCTATGTTTCTTCCATCACATCTGCCTGCTTTCACCCCTTCCACCCCACTAAACACACACACACCTCTTCCACTTGCAATCAAATCTGAGTGACTGTAAATTAGCTTTTTTTTTTTTTTTTTTTTTAAACCTTAAGATCATATGGCTGAATAAGTACAGACATGCGCGCGCGCACACACTCCCACACACAAAACCACCTTTATCCAGAGTGGCAGCTTAATTGGTTTTAAAAGCATGGCTCATTCTGGTTTACAGAGCACAGGCAGCTTGCAGAATGGACAGACTTCATTATGCTGCCCGTGAAAGAAAATTAGAAACCCGCACAATTACGACATTGGCGAAAAGTTTGGATGCGCCGACGATACTATTTATACTTTATCTAAGGGTATGGATCCATCTTTATTAATAATACTCACTTGTAATTAGTTTACAGTGCAGAAACAGGCATAAAACCATTTAATTTGCCAAACTCATTTCTCATTCCACACACACACACACGGAATCACTGCTTGTGCACTTTTGCAGTATACTAAATGATCCAACACTCATCCACTATATATTTTTCACAGCATTTGATAGAAATCATCCTCTGTTTAAACGTTGATGAAAAGTTGGCTTCAATTATTTCCCTAAATGTCAGCCTGCTTTAAGTATTTTATATGATCTTACCGTCCTCGTCCACGGTCAGGTCCACTACCTCGCTGGCACTCTGTCTGATGACTGTTGCGAGACGATGGCGCCCTCTGCCATCCTGAGCCCGACTCTGAGAGCAACTCGGCCCCCAGTGCATTCTGCCATGACCCCCCACTGACCGCGGCCTTGTGTACACAAACAAACAGAGCAAACATCATATTAATCAATGACCAAACATCTGAGTGATTAAACGGAGAAGTTCGCGATCATTTTCAAAAGTCTAAAAGCCTGTTGATGCGCTATGGGGACAAAAGTATTGAGACACCTGACTTTCCCAGTAACATGTCGTTCTTCTCCAAACTGTTACCACAAAGTTGGAGGCACAAAAGTGTATATGATTTCTGGATGTCTTAGCAAGACTTTTGGCCTTTATGAGGCTCTATGAAGAAACATGGGTTAGAGTAAAAGATCTCCTGCTATAGAGCTCAGATTTTAGCCCTACTGAACAATGAATTGGAAACGCTGACTGCATCCCAGGTCCCTAATGCCCTTGTGGATAGGGGTGTATTAATATCGATACATGTATCACAATATTTAGTTTGGCGATACTGTATTGATTCTCAAATATGCAATATCGATAAAAAAAACCCCAACAACTTAATTTTAGAGGTCATTAATGCAAATGCCGATTGAACTGAATTCTGGTTAAATAAATGTTCTTTTGGTTAGGCATCCACAATTATAGACGCATGATTGTTCATAAAATAAAATAAAAGTCCATTGACGACACTCGATCCCGGTTTTGCATGAAGTATCATATAATGTGCATCGTGATGAGTCTGAATTGCACATTTATAACTTTTGATAATTCTGGGATCTAATTGTCAGTGAAAAGTACTGTTTACTACTCTTATTTTTGGAAAAGGACAACTTTTACACAGAAGACCAAGTTAAAAAAACAAACAAACAAACAAACAAAAAAAGACAACACTCACAATGGGAACAAAAATTAACAAGGTGTAAAAAAGAACCTAATAAGTGCTATATTTATTATTGATCATTTATTATTCGTTTACTAATTAAAATATTAATATTCAGTCCATTTAGCACATAATTTAATAATTCAGTAAATGCTTATTTTTTTATGTTTGTAATAAAGTACTACTTCACATGGAGTGTTTGTTTTTTGTCCAGTATCCATATAAAAACATCGGTTGATTAATCGGTTATTGAGAAGGACGATCCAACCTACCTATCGGTATTGGTAGAATCCATTAATGGTCAACACTAATATAAATAAAATACACCCAGACCTTGCTGTAGTAATCAGATTTCAAAGTCAGTAGAGATGATACAGTAGCCAGGGTTTTGATTTTGCACAGCCAGGTGACCAGCATTCAATAGAATTAAATTCCAGAAAGGGGAAAAAAAACAAAACATCAACTCAAATAACGAGGCATTATCGTGGCAAATGTCCAAAATTCCCACTTAATTGGGATCTATTCTGTAGAGACTGTGGAAACTGGGTAGACAACGAACAGGGACCAAATCCATAGGAATGGCCCAGGAGCACCGGTTGCCGCAAAGCAGGGCGCCGTGGGAAGCAGAGGACAGAGGTGTAACTCAGGAAGGGCTTCGGGGGGCTTTGTGTGCCCTATCTGGAGACTCGCAAACCTCCCTGCCTCACAGCCCCCCCACCTTAGGCCTGTAACCTCAGATTGCATCATTAATACATCAAAACAAAATGATTACCAACAAGTGCACGGGGCCTCGGGGAGGCGCCATGAGACCGGCGGTGTGTGCATGCACGTGATATGTAAAAAAGCAAACAGGCTTCTGAATCTAGTGCAAGATCTTTACACAGCATACACAGACTGATACAGAAGCAAATTAAACACTAAAATTTAACTCGAGCAAAGAAACGTAGTTAAATCATTAAGTTATTTCTGAAAGCGGATCAAAAAAAACCCCTGATGGCTTCAAGCGGAACCTCCCTCTTCTGTAGCATTCTGTAATAAGGAAGACGGCCTTCTTCAAAAACGCTGAATAATTCATAATATGGAAATCAACAGACGCGGGAGGGGCATGAAATCGAAAGGAGGAGCGCGACATTTTTGCATGTACAAAAGTATTTGGACACATGGACACTTTTCCAGTTATATGTGGTTCTTCCACCAAGTGTTACCAGGAAGTCAGAGGCGCACCAATGTATACGACGTCCTTGGATGCTGTAATATCAAATTCTCCCTTCACTTGAACTAGAAGACTCGAACCTCTGTTCACAAAGCTAGGTCCATGAAGATATGGTTTGGAGTGGAAGATCTACTAGAGCTTTATGGGATGAACTGGAACACTGAGTGCCTGACTTTACTAAACACCCAAGTAGCTAATGGACCCAGTGGAACATTTTCCCAGTAGAATGAAGGTTATTATAAGGGCTAAATATGGAATGGGATGTTATGTTCAGGTGTACACAAACCTTTGTCCATATAATATAAAAAGTAAGACTAGTTATTTGTTTAAGCAGCGTTGCTAAGATCCCAGAAAGAGGGGGCATCACCTCCAGGGAGGGGTTTCTAATTACCCAAGAAGGCCAGGGATTATTTTGTAAATACCTGTTTACCACTTTGGTCTTCTGAGGCCTTGGTGAGAGGGAAAACTGTAAACAGAGGCACTGGGGGTAAGGTTTTTAGGTGCCTGTGTGGCAAGAACACCATCCTGATGCCTTCTATTGATTGTTTATGAATTATTATTATTTTTTTTTTAAAGATCACAATTACTACTTAACCACTACAAGGTTATATATATTTCCTTTCTGAATTTCTTATGTTATACTCAGAGATGGGTCAGTGTTCGTTCTCAAAAACAATTCCTCGAATTCTTAATGAGGTTCAGTAGGTTTGCTGAAGCAGAATGTTATACACATCTATATCCCTGCTCCAGCTGGAGTTGATTAAGGGGCTTCCCGAAGAAACGGGAGAAGTTTATGATTTGGAAAAGTCATAATTCTGGAGCAAATTACTTTGTCCTTGAGCACCAAGCTCCCATACAAACGGTGGTCCAGCTCAGAGGGACCTGCTTATGACACATTAAACAAGGACTTCACGGCACTGAAGGGAAAACGTGACATGTGAATGATATAAATGTTGTTTGGAAATGGAATGTTCGAAAAGCACATACGATCAGGTGTCCAAAAACATTTATCCATATACTGAATATCATTTAAAATGTTCATTATCGAAAGTGAATGTTCACGTTAACTGCGACGTACTGCCATCTTAAGCGACATGCCGTTCCTCACTTGTAGTGAAAAATAAGCAACCCGGAACTTTGGAACCCCCAAGAAAATTAATCACAGCATGATAAAATGCACTAGGTCCAAAACATGCATGAGGTTCTCACCAAAATGTCCTTAAGGCCACTATGTGTAAATGTAAACGCTGCGACACAACTTTCTGAAACACGCAGTAACCTCTCTTTGCCCAGTAAACTGAACATCTTGACCCCTTAACACCTTCAACCGCCCACCTCTGCCCACCCTTGCCCCTTCCCACCTGGTCAAACACAGAAAATGGCTGCCATTCTCTGCATTCTCAGGCAAGTCAGGGCAACCAGAAAGAATAAATAAGGCCTCTCTGTCTCTTCTCTTTCTCTCTCACTCAGAAATCACTGTTCCCGGAAATGCCTTTTATAAGAACACGGTAAAACAGCCACAGAGCACAAAAGGGCAAAAAAAGGAGGAGCAAAAGAAAGAGAAAAATTACGAGTATGTGGGTGTGGGAAAGAACTGAGAAAAGCGGCATACTGAGACAAGCAGTGAGAAATAGGATAGAAACGAGAACTGGAACATATTGGAGCAAACCAAGCTACAAATGTATGCGTCGATATCCGAATCACAGAACCGTACACCTCACCTCACCTTTACTGAACAATGAATTGGCACATCAGTACCTGACTTTACATACACCTTACACCACTTTACCTGACCACACATTTGCAGAAGAGGGAAGGTATAAATATGGAATGTGCACATACACACACACACATTTTATATATATATATATATAAAAATCAACAATCTTTTGGTAAACTTTTGTGTATAAAGTGCAGGGAAACATGGTGACATGAAAAGAGCGAGACCTCGTCACTTGGTGAAAGTGTATACAAAGTGAAAGAGAGGAATGTGTTGCATCCTAAACATCCGGCTTTAAGCATGTAAGAGTGTTTTAAGAGTGATATCCGTCCGTGCTGTTGGGGCGTTGGAAACCTAGCGCTGCTAAATGCAGCCTGGCATCTGCATGCCACAGAGAGGCTTTGGCCCTAGTCAGGGTGACCATGCTGACTGGCATTCTCCATTAAACACAAACACACACACACACACACACACACACACACACACACACACACACACACACTGCAAGAACAGTAAAGCTGTACATGAGCTTAAAAACCATGCAGATCTTAAATAATCATATAGATCACAATCAAATAATCACAGACTTCTACCTCGTATTTATTTATTTCCAACCACAATCTGTATAAAGACTTTGATCCGTTAAAATATTAAGGTACTGCATATTTACTCAGTTAAATTTATTTTTGACACTATTTTATTTTTATGCACATAAGGACTGTGCTATCTATGTAATCGATCCATGTTATAAACCTATATTGGAGTCTTACATTGTAATTAACAAGCATATGTAAAACATGCACAAGTGTGCAAGCTGCCACACATACACACTTTTTCTGCCCTTGGTCACAGGTCTCTCACTTCTTCAGAGCTGCAAAGACCATCAGCCATTAATCACTCTTGTTCATGTGCGCATGCGCGCTCTCTCTCTCTCTCTCTCTCTCTCACACACACACACACACACACACACACACCTCCCCCTCTCTTTGCCTCTAACTGCTTTCCTACATTCCTCAGTTGAGAGATGAGGCAGATTGGCATTCAGATCCACTACCTAACCCCAGTGGTCCTATCGTCTGCCGCGCGCGCACACGCACACACACACACACACACACACACACACACACTTTCTCCCTCCCCCATAAGAACATGAGTCTACAGAAGTGCACCAGCACGGTGGTGCTGCCTACCATGTTATCAAGAATAATAGGTTTCCTGACCTTTACGAAAACAGGAGAGATAGAGCCGATGATATCGAAAGAATGCGAGAGAGAGAGGGGAGAGAGAACGAGAGAGAGAGGGGAGAGAGAACGAGAGAGAGATGTGCTACAGAGGGGGAGGGGAACACAGTAAACAAGCCAGAGGCTCATCAGGGCTGCTGAGTGGTGGAACTGGCAGCGATGCAGGATCGGGGTATGTGCTGCTCGAGCACGGGTGCACTTGTGCACTTGTTCACTTGTTGGTCTTGTGATATAGGCATGTAGAAAAATTATTTTTGTTTCTTTTAAAAGTCTAAAATTAGGGTGGAACAGAACACACAATGTACACAAAAGGGCACCGCGGTTTCTATTCTTTCTCTCCTCTGTTCACAATTCAGAAGCTCCGTATACAAGAGGCAACGAGAGAATGGTTTCTCCACCACACGCGCTACGAGACTCACCTACGCGAAGACGGTCACGTGATTCAAAACATAAGATAAAGGATCGAGGCGACCGAAAAAAACACCAGCCAGCAAGATGATGTTCGTGTGCTCGAGCTCCATGAAGACATGGTATGAAACAAACCAAAACAAAAAAAACAAACAAGGCGTTTAAATGTCCTGCGCAAAGTTCTACCCTCCTTAACCTCAAAGTGCACCTTCAGGATAACCTGGAGCCTCCTCCATATAAATGTCTGATCTCACTTATACCCATGGACCTAAATGAACACCGCAAGGCCAAGCCCTGAAATCTGGTACCAAACGAGAAGAAAATATTACAACAGCAAATGGGGAACAAATCTGGAACAGTGTTGAAACACTGATCTGGATGTGATGGTCTGTGGAGCACAATATAAGAACATGTACTTGGTTGAAGGTGAAGAAGAAGAATTTGAAGGTTCAGATGAGCATGTTAACACTGTTATAATATTTATTTTACCTTAAGTGTAATAAATAAATAAAATCCACACCACATGAATCTTCAAAAGCCAAAATCTTGGTAAAGTTCTCTCAATTGTACAGATCTCAGTTTAATGCCGTGCCGAGGGTGTATTTTTTACATCTTTGACCATGCTCACTATTACTCACTGCTGATTGGACTAAAACTGCAACAAACCTGACGCACATTTGGACTGTGATACGGGCCTGTGTACATCTTGTTCACCTGTTCGTTTTGAAAATGCTAAATACAAGGTTCCTACACATTGATTCCAAAATTCCACCTTTCCAGGCTTAAATATGCAAACTAATTTTTTTTAAAACAATATTAAACATCTGAACTAATTCATTCTTTGAAGTTCAAACTATAACATGCCTTACGTTAAACCTCTAATGTCTGAGTCAGAATCTCTGATGTATGCAACTATATTACCAGATAAGTTTCGGAAGGCTGTAGCGTCTGTAGTTCATACAAATCGATCCCAAACCAAACCATGTTAATTTTATTAAAACTGCAATTCTAAACCAGTGTAATGTTAATCATTTTAACTGTAAACCTTCAATCCTACAGCAAGTCCATGAAAAATGGCTTTTGGCCATGTCCACACTAATACACTTTGATTTGAACACATTATTTTTCTCTCTGTTTTGTCCACACTGAGACGGCATTATGAGTCAAAGAAAACAGTTTTTTTGAAAACATTCTAGACTAATTTAAAAACGCTGTTTTTGCATCGCAATGCGGACTGTGCGTGAAAACGGTGACATTTTTAGCCATAGCCCTGATGTTTCAAAGAGCCGGAAAGTAAATAAACGGCAGGCGGAAATGAAAACGAAAGTGTGGACACGAAGGGTTTTTTAGAAATGTACCCGGATTAGTGTAGACCTGTAGCTTTTGCTTTACGAATTTAATATTTAAAAACTTAAATTTTATATTTTAGAAACCCGAATATGGTAATAGTATGGAAACCAAAACTATTTTTTAATACTCAGTGTTTACACCTCCCCCCATACTAATCTAGACTTAAAAATCACTAGAATTAAATTGCATTTTTTTCCAAAATGCATAACACTGTATAGATTTGAAATACGCCTCGTTTATTTATTATTATAATTTTATTTTTATTTTGAGTTGGATTGTGGGAAGAACCCGGATGCAAGATAACTGATCAACAATCAGTGGCTCGGTTCAACATTCTGGCTTCGTTCCGAATTCATATGGACCATAACAAGAGAGTGCCAACACATCATCATCTTAGAATGTCAATCCATGCAAATAATAATTTAAGTCACTGCAGAACAAATCTACTGATATAGGTGAGGTGAGGAAGCCTGGGGCACAGTTCCAATTCACCCCAAAAGTGTTTAAACTGGTTGAGTTCAGAGCTCTCTAGCAGGCCGCTCAAGAGCTTCCACTCCAACACATGTAAAGCACTGGTCAAGCTAGAACAGGTTTGAGTCTCCAAGATCAAGAGAACCACTGCATTCAAAGACATCCTACACAAATGTGTGCCTCCGACCTTGGGGTAAGTTTGAGGAAGAACCACATATGACTTGAAGTCATAAAAAGAGAGTTATCCCAATACGTTTATCCCTATAGTGCATATTTGGCCAAAAAAAAAAATAAAGATTTTTTTTCGAAAAGGCAAATGTTTTAAAATGAATAACCAGTCTATGAGACTAGCCTTTTCTCATTTTAAAGCTCAGGTGGTGACGCTTTTGCACAATGCAGATTACACTGAGGTATTACACAGTAGTCTGTATGCATAATGAGTAGGTTAGGTAACAGACCACATAAAATACTAGCATTGGTTCTCTCATTGGTCCTATTTTAAAGAAAAGAGTATCTGGTGGGATTTAGAAAGTAGCAATAAAACATGATAATAGCACCAATAAATGAATCGGCGCGCCAATAAACCAGGTCACATTTACCATTTTTGCACCGCCAGCAAACCCAACAGCTTTATATAAAACTCCTGTATTGTATACAATCTGTTTGTTCTGCAAATTTTCAAAGAAGTGAATATTAACATCCGATGCTTGTTTTATTTGCCGCAAAAGTTTCAACGTTACAAAGTTCTTTTAGCTTGAACCATTTGTTTTTTTAAACCAGAGTAAAAAAAAGTATGTGTCGTTGTTGAAGTTGCATAAATGACAACTGAGGCCAACATGACCTAGTTCTGAACAATCCCTGGCTGTTTTTATGGCTCTGGGTTACTAAGTACAAGAGGTTGGGCAAAGGAGCCTATAACAGGAAACTTAAATGTAGTGAAAATCTTTTTTAATTTTTTTTATTTTACAGGATAATTTTGGTTCAAGCAACCAGATTCATCAATCACATGCACACAGTACACTTACTGCAGGGCTACAGAGGCCACGCCCCTACATGTACAGTACATTCCTCCATAATGCACATTTTATAAAAATTATTCTAACAAATAAATCAATGTAAAAAGTCATAAAAAAAACAAACAAACATCTGTGTATTTGCATGCTGTAAGATTTTTCTCAGGTTGTGATATAATCATGGCTGCATCACGGTTTGAGATACAGGGCTGCAGATACGGCAAAATGTTATCTTAGTAAGGACGTGACTCAACTGTTATTGGGGAGGGGGAATAGCTTAAAATAATTCACCAATAAGCGTGGGTATAAACGAGTTCACGGCTTTGAAAAGTCTGATTTTATGTTGATGAAACCTTTTGTCAAAGGCCTTTTTCATGGAGAGCCTCAGGGAGAGCGAGTATGACCTTGGGATTCTCTGAAACTGAAACTAGTCTGTCAAAAAGACACAGACTTTGTTCGATCTTTAATGCTGGAGAGAGAAAGAGAAAGAGAGAGACCTGGGAAGTGAAGGGAGGAAATACATTAGCTCTGACTGAGCCTGACCTTGTAGTCCAAGGCAACAGCTGGGAGAACCATGAATGCCTACACAAAAGTGGAGCCTGTCAGCTTCATTTCAGGGCCCAGATGTTCATCCTCACACACACACACACCACTCAGAGTTCCACACTGGGGCCAGACACAATCAGCAACATGTTAAAAGGCGCATTTCGCTCTAGACAATCTCACCTGTAGGCATCTCCTACAATTTCAACCTCGCTGTCGGTGGAAGTGACGTTGATCTCCTCGCTCGCCGGAACCGGGGGTGCGGGGGTAGCTTCGATCACCACCACATCTTCATCCAGTGCACCTGAGACACACAAAATATTATTCCTTTAGTCATATCCTTACAATAAAAAGACACCACACTCTTCTGGGGGAAATTCCACTCGAATTTGGGGTGTGCTTGTGGTCATTTAAGAGGTAATAATGGTCAGAGCTCTATAGCAGGAGATCTACACCCCAACCCATGTGAAGCATGTCTGCACGGAGCTGGCTTTGTGCACGGGTGCATTGTCAGGCTGGAACAGGTTTGGGTCTCCAAGTTCAACAGAGGAGAAAAATGTCATGCTACCACATGCAAAGACATCCTATACAATTGTGTACGTAATAGTTTGTGTGAAGAACCACATGAAAAAGCCAGGTGTCCTAACACTTTTGTGCATACAGGATATGTGCTCAGTGAATACATCCGGCTAACACACACGAATAACTTTAGAACGAAGTGAAAGCATCGAGTGACGCACGAGCGCTACAATTTCAAGACCACACGACTTCTGAGAAAGCCCTCAAGAGTTTCCAAATACCGAAAGAAAGCCACATAAACACCACCTGAACGTCATCTGCCCTCCTTTCCTCACACTTTCTCTTACAATTGCCTGTCATTTGCTGTGCCAGGTTTGAGTTTGGCTATAAAAGTCAGCATGTGTTCGTCCCGGGGTACAAATGTAGGTCATGCTTTAAAAAATAAAATCAAAATCAAAAATAGAAAAAAAAAAAAAAAAGATGCCGCCTGAAGTTTGCAAATGCTTGTTTTATTTGTTGTTGTTGTTTTCCTCCTATGAGCAATCTCAGGGTGTTTTATAAGACGAGTTACAGACTGCGTTTGTGGTAAACAGGAATGCAACAATGCAAATTTACATACATGTAGAAAGGCTGAGGAACATGAAAACATGCCATTGTGAGAAAGTATGTGACGACACACATGACAGAGTTTTACTTAATATCAAACTGTTTACAGTAATAAATCAATCCCACAATCGATACTGATATTTATTTATATACACTGTTTTAGAGATCCCCAACCATGGGGTCGTGATTCGGTCCCACGCCCGTGGAAGAGCTGCTACCGGCTTTGCCAGTTTGTTCTGGGGAAGAAATGTTTATAGATACGCATGTATTAATTATTGTACAGTTTAAGGTGGTCAATGTGCATCTGGTATAGTGGTACAGATTTACGGTCCTCTGAAAATAACTTAATATACGGCCATTTTTGTCAGCATGGTTTCTACAAAAGTGAGTACACCCTAACTATGCAAAAACCACACGTCCTATTAATCATGTTCATGTTTTTGTCTGCTTGACAGGATCATACAAATTTGTGTATTTTATATTAGAGTAGATAAAATCTTGTGCTTTGAGTTCAATTCGCTTATACTGAACACTGGATGTTCAACACAGCACCTCATGGGAAAGACACTGAGGATTTGATTAGAATTGTTGCTCTCCACAAAGATGCAGGGGCGAGATGAAAATTGGTATCGCCCTAAAACTAAGTTACAGTACAGTGGGTCTGGGTCATACAGAGGTTTTTCCAAGAAGGGTTTCACTCTGTACAGGACTCGCAAGGGTCCATCAAAGAAGTTGAGGATCAGGTGCAGAAGCTGCTTCCAAAAACAAAGGCGTGAGTGCTGCCAGCATTGCTTTAGAGGTTGCAGAAGGTCAGTGCTCAGACCGTACACTGCAACAAGTCAGTTTGCAGGCCGTCGTCCCAGAAGAAAGTCTCTTCTAAAGCTGGCTAATGAGAAAGCCTTTAAAACACATTGTGGGAGACAACCTGTCCCTAAGAGCATGAATTACTTTAACCATGTCCTGTGCTCTGATGAGACCAAGTTAGGTGGTGTCCAGCATGTGTGGCGACGCCCTGGTGAGGAGAACCAAGAAAATTGTGATTTGCCTACAGTCAAGCATGGTGGTGGTAGCATCATGGTATGGGGCTGCATGAGTGCTGCTGGTACTGGGAAGCTGCGGTTCATTGAGGGGAATATGGAGTCCAACATGCACTTTGACACTCTGAAGCAGAACATGATGCCTACCTTCAGAAACTGCACGAACGACAGTTTACCAACATGAAAACAACCACAAGCACACCACCAAGATAACAACAACTGCCTTGCTGAGAAAGCTGAAGGTGATGGAGCAGTCAAATATTTCTTCAGACCTGAAGCCTGTCTAGACGACTGGATCAGAACATCTCCAAAACAGCAGCTCTTGTGGGATGTTCCTGGTCTGCAGTGGTCAGTGTCTATCAAAAGTGCACCAAGGAAGGAACAGTGGTGAACCGGCGACAGGGTCACCGGCAGACGAAGCTCATTGATGCACGTGTGAAGCGAAGGCTGGTCCATGTCAAACAGACGAGCTCCTGTAGCTCAAACTGCTGAAGTTCATGCAGTTAATTTCTCGACAGGTCGGAAATAGGTTTGCAAACCCTGCACTATAATGACAAAAGTATTGGGACAACTAATATTTCCAGCCATATGTGCTTTTTCCCCAAAACTGTTCCCATAAACAATTGTAAACTATATAGTGGGATGTGATCGCATGAAATGAACTTAACATTTAAACCGGTTCTGCTGCCACATGATTGGCTGATTAGTTAATTGCATAAATGATCAGGTGTTTTTATGAAAGTGGAATGTGAAGGAGAGAGTGTGATTTATAACACCACTCATTTCCATCTGCAGGTGCACACAATCGTCACACATCCTTGCAGTTTTCCTATAACAATGGCAACACTTCCTACTAGGAAGTAAGTGCAGGCAATAGACTTTTCCATTTTGGTCATTTAAATTACACATGTAATTACACAAACTGAAAAAATTAAAATAGAAATAAATGAGTATAATGCTGGTCACGGCCTGGATAATTAGAACCTTGACAGTCCATTTCATTGGGGTTATTTGGAACCAGCAAATCTAGTAGTCTGCACTACATTGGTGTATCGACCACAGCATCTCCTGAAAGAACAGATATAAAAAGTACGCTATCAATTTTCCAAATCTTAAAAAAATAAAGAATTTTCAGCAGATGAGGATCTACCATGATAAGAACTTCATCAGCTGTGCAAATAGCACCAAATGTGCTGCCAGTACTTTATCTGTCGAGCAGTGTGACGCAGACGTCGCATCGGCACAGCGTCTGCTTGTTTGCTTCTCGTGCTGGGGAGAGGCGAAGGTGCTAAGCAGCAGCAGCACTCGGTAGGGTTCACTGCCCTAACAACACACCCAGGAGAATGGTGGTACTCGCTTGAGTCGCACACCTCTCCCAGAGTTCGCTCTTATTCAAAAGCCAGGCGAACAAAATTGAACGAAATGTATATCCTGTGCTTAATTATATTTTGTTATGGTATGAAGTTGCATTTGTTAATATGGGAAAGTGATATATAATGGGATTATATACACATACACACATTAGTTGAATTCAGATTTCTTCAAAACCTGATTAGAAATAAGATTTAAGCTCCAGAATCAATTTAGCATGAAAAGCCACAGGGCTGAGCAGGACTGCGATTGGAACAGCTGACTTTTTTTCTCTTCTAACCGTTTCCATGGTTTGGAGTGGAGGATCTTGAGGGGCCTTCGGGACCTCGTCTCACCTACATCGATACCTGACTTTCCTTGTGGCTAAATAAACACAAATACCTTTGTAGATAAATGAATCTCCACAAAATCTAGTGAAAATTTTTTCCCAGAAGAGTAGAGCTCATTATAACTGAATATATGGATTCAATGTGGAATAGGATGTTCATAAAGACACAAACTTGGAATAGATTTAAAAAGGTGTAGATGAACAGGGGGGGAAAAAAACAGGACTAAAAAGGTTGGTAAATTAACTACTAAGGTTTTTGCTTTTTTTTTTATAACTACAAGGACCAACAGGAATTCAGTGGCGAGTCATAAATCTAAGAACAAGAAACACTGCACCATAAAAGCCTACTACAATGAGAGGTCTGACTCTTTCAGCCTTGAGCTTTTGTATTTTTAACATTTCTCTAAAGGATTGGAAGTGAAACCAACATCGGCCCTTCAGGATCAGGGTGTGGGGTGAAAAAGAAAAAGCCCCTTGAGCTCAGAGGAGTTGCTCTGGTGCGTTGCAGTCTTAACCACCCACCCACTTCCCATGGAGCAGAAATGAACACTGAAGAGAGCAAAGGAGCGAGTAAGAGGGAGACTCAACTTTCCCTTAATCCTCCTGAACATATTAAAATTTTATTGGAAGCACTAAACTAACAATCCATAAAAGGACAAAAAAAAATATATACAAATACCAACATCCCTTTCCATCACCCCAGTTGGTGCAGGGCATTTGGGTTTGCCACAGTTGTCTCAAAGCCACAAGCTTGTGGCTTCATGATGACAGCTCACATAACTAACACCAAGAACCAGATAAGGCTGTGCGAGTATGATGTGAGAGACAACACCGGCACTATGACATGTCCAGGTTCACAGTATAGTTACAGTTGGCAGAAGCTCCTCGTGCTTTCATTCCCCACACGCTTGATCATCTAATCAAATCCAGCACATCATTTACAGAACACTCGAATAAAGAAACCTGATTCTGTCGCTGAGATATTCATGGTTTTGCATCACACAGTACATTAAAAGTGTTCAATAAGGAACTTTTGCTCTATTATGCTCAAAAGTTGCAGGCTATTTGTTAATAACTGAGTAGACCTGAGGGGTATCAAGGTTGTATTGGCGAATAGGGACGTTTTAGATGCGCTCTGTTGAGCTACACGTGCTCCTGAGATACCAGTAATCATTCTGCACTCCAGACCTGCGTAATTTATTCAGAGAAATGATTTGGATGGGGATTAGTGTGGACAGTTTGGTATAATGGCTTAGAGCGACAACTGCCATGAACAGTTATTTTATTCAAGTTTCCAGCACTGAACAGTTCATAACCTCGATAACAATATAACGATAATTAATAGCCATTAGGTGGCACCCAGATGAGGAAGAGGTTCCCTTTTAAGTCTGGTCCCTCTCAAGGTTTCTTCGTCATCCCATCTCAGGAAGTTTTTCCTTTCCACTGGCTCACTCTTTAAGGACAAACTTATAGGTTAAATAATTTATGAAGCTGAAATTTGTATTTGTAATTAAATTCTGCAATTAAATTTTTTGTTAAAATCATAATAATTCAGACATAATTCAGACAGATACGTTACGGCGAACCTCTTCTGTAAATACATGACTGAGGAAGTGCTGATTATTGGGGTGCCCTGTTTAAAACATGACTATATAAGAATAAATCCACAGTGAAAAAGACAAGGCTATAAATAATGAAAATGATTAATTAATAAAGTATTATAAAGATCTATGTGCAGCCTCAGTCTTTGTAAAAACAAACAGCGCGTGGAGTAAATGATTCCTTTCTAGAGACTGCACTCGCAATTTCAGTGGATCGGAAGCCGGAAAAACTATCCGTATGGATTTCGCAAGCAACAATTGGTGCCTTGACCTCTATTTATAATTAAGGGACATTTAAGTTCGAAAGCCAAAATTTATCAAATACAGATATGATGAATAAAAAAAATATATATTTAAAATAGCATTTTTAAAATGGCTCTGGCATTAAACAAAGATCTGTTCCAAATGTGGGGGCAGGCCATAGCTAATCCCTACATAATCCAGCCCTGAAATCTATTTTAAATGACCCTTTAGTCTGTTACATGTGCTATGACTTGATTATTAAATGGGTTTCTGGTCAAATAAAACATAAGACATGACAAAAAGACACCATTTTCTCCCCCCCCCCCTGTTGTCGGATTATTGTGTATTTCTTTAAGTTTTGTAGTACAGAAACAAGTATGGGATTTACCCCACCATTAGGTTTGCACAAGTCAGTGCACTCTTAGTGCCGGTCTCAAGCCCGGATTAATAGGGAGGGTTGTGTTAGGAAGAGCATCCAGCGTAAAACACGTACCAAATCAAATATGCGGATCACGAATCATAAATTCATACTGGATCGGTCTAGGCCCGGGTTACCAACTACCGCCGCAGGTATTGTTAGCCAACAAGGTACCGGTGGAAATTGGGCTACTGTTGGCTGAAGGAGGAGAAGGAGAGGAGGAAAACGTCTACAGAGACAGCAGGGAAAGGAGAAGTGGAGGAGAGTGAAGGTTATAGTGGGAACTTCAAATGTTGGTACTATGACTGGTAAAGGGAGAAAGGTAGCTAATATGATAGAGCGGAAAAAGGTTGACATGTAGCTCCAGTCATGTCCCACCTCATTAAAGAAGTAGATGCCGAGCCCGATAACATCCCGAACCATCTAGAGACTTACCAGTGACATTTGGATTCCACCTCATGTAGAGTTTGTACATTCAACATCAGTGTTTAAAGGCTCTGGCATGAAGAAGCTGGTGTTGGATGATCTCAAATGTTGAGCTATTTTATGAGTTGCTCAGTAGCTCCTGGTTCCAAAACCTCAAATGACTGTATAATACTGTAGAAAGGACATTAACAATCTTAGATTCCAGGAACATTGGCGGGGGGTTAAAACTATCATGGTATGGATGTGGATGGAAAGAGAAATGGTGTAGGAATGATCCTGAAGGAAGAGTACAGTAAGAGTGTAGTGGAGGAGAGAATTTCTGATAAGGCGATGAATGTGAAGCTGGAAGTTGAAGGGGTGATAAATCAATAATAACTGTAGTGAGAGATTCAGGGAAGAGGTCAGACAGGGGCTCGGTGGTGGTGGAGGTGCTAGATGATTGGGCAACTACTGCAGAAGTGATAAGGGAGACAGATAGAAAGGTACTTGGTGTGACATCTGGAAAGACAAAGGAAGAAAAAGGGATGTGGTGGTGGTATGAGAAAGTGCAGGAGAGCATAAGGAGAAAGAGGTTGGAGAAACAGAATAGACAAAGAGATGAGAAAAGTAGGCAGGAGTACAAGGAGATGCGGCAGCAGGTAAAAAGCGATGTGGCGAAAGCAAAGGAAAAGGCATATGAGGAGCTGTAGGAGAAGGACACTAAGAAAGGATAAAAGGATTTGTGCCGATTGGCCAGGCAGAGGGACCGAGCTGGGAAGAATGTGCTGCAAGTCAGAGCAATAAAAGATCGAGCTGGAAATGTGTTGACTAGTGAGGAGAGTGTGTTGAGAAGATGGAGGGAATATTTTAAGCAGCTAATAAATGAGAAAAATGAGAGAGAGAGAAGGGTGGATGATGTAGAGATGGTGAAGCAGGAAGTGGATAGGATTAGTAAGGAGGAAGTGAGAGCAGCTATTAAGAGGATCAAGAGTGGAAAGTCGGTTGGCCCAGATGACACCAGTAGAAGCATGGAGATGTTTAGGAGAGATGCAGTGGAGATTTTAAACAGATTGTTCAACAGAATTTTGAAAGCCAGGCAGAGAGAGAAGAGGTGACCATCTGTGAGCAACAGTATGGTTTCATGCAGAGGAAGAGCACTATGGACACAATATTTGCTTTGAGAATGTTGAGAAGTATAGAGAAGGTCAGAAGGAGTTGCATGATGTGTTTGTGGATTTAGAGAAAGCGTACGACAGGGTGGAGAGAGGAGTTGTGGTATTGTATGAGGAAGTCTGGTGTGTCAGAGAAGTATGTGAGGGTGGTGCAGGACATGTATGAGGACAGTGTGACAGCAGAGAAGTGTGCAGCAGAAACGACATACTGGTTTAGGGTAAAGGTTGAACTGCATCAAGGATTAGCTCTGAGCCCTTTCCTATTTGCAGTGGTGATGGAAAGGATTAAGGGAGAAGAGGTGGAGAAGGTTCAGGTGCCTGGGGTCAACACTGTAAAGTAATAGAAAGTGTTAGAGAAGTGAAGAAAAGAGTGCAGGAAGGGTGGAGTGGGTGGAGAAGTCATAGCATGAGTGATAGAAGTGTATCTTTAAAAGTGAAAGGAAAAGTTTATAGGACTGTGGTGAGACCTGCGATGTATGGTTAAGAGACAGTAAAAGACAGAAGGTGGAGCTGGAGGGATCAGAGCTGAAGATGTTGAGGTTTTCATTGGGAGTGACGACGATGGACAGGATTAGACACTAGTTTATTAGAGGAACAGCGCATGTAGGACGTTTTGGGGACAAAATAAGGAAGGCGAGATTGAGATGGTTTGGACATGTACAGAGGAGGGACATTGGGTATATCGGTAGGAAAATGCTGAGGATGGAGCCATCAGGAAGGAGGAAAAGAGGAAGACCGAAGAGGAGATTTATGGATGTGGTGAAGGAAGACATGCAGGTAGTTGATTTGAAAAAGGCAGATGCAGAGGAGAGTAGTATGGAGACATGTGCAATCCCTAATTGTAACAGATAAAAGAAGAAGAAACAAGTATGGGATGTGGGTTGTGCATCATAAATGCCACGAATTTGTTCGTTTCCTCGTAATGCATCTGTGGGATTTTCGCACCGAGATTATCTCAGCAGTTAGCGGCCTTAGCGAATACAGACTCCTTTAAATATTTACTGCTTCTGCCACACAAGTTGTGTAAGTATTTCTGGGCTCCGATCTCAGTGAAAAGGCTGTTTACTGTAACTCGCAGACACTTTTTTATGAGATGTCTGAGAACTGTAAAGAATGCGAACAGCCGACGTCTTGCTTGGCAGCGGCTTCTGCCTTTTCAGAAAGAGAGGGACGGATGTGACGGACGGTGTTAAGTGCTAAAGCCTGTTCGATTCTGTAGGATTACAAAACAGCAGATTTCCACACGTGTCTCTTTAGGTCTTAAAAGGTTGCGTGGTATAAGTGTGTGTGTGTGTGTGTGTGTGTGTGTGCACGCTTTTGGGCTTAAACCACAACAACAAAAAGTCATGGTTAAGTAAGCTCTTGCAGTACTAAAGTCTAATAACAGCAGGGAGACTAGTGGGTGTGTAGATGATGTTGCTCAACAGGAAACACACACACAAAGAATATGAAGACTTCACTCGATTTTTTTTTTCCATTCAGTTTGGCTACAGCCTTCTTTGATTCCCAAAACCCGTAATCATAAGCACAGAATTAAGATCTAGCTTTATAAACAGAGGTGCATAAATAGGGAAGAAAAAAAAAAAAAAGAAAAACATTTTAGAAGGAGGTCAGGAGAAAATATAAATAAACCTCTTATGATGGTATGACGAGTTTATCTCGAGATCATGCTATCCGTGTACTGCCAATTAAAACGTTTCAGCCACTGTGCTTTTCCAACTCACGCCGATTTGTCTATCTAAACACAGCCATATGTGGTTCTTCCCCAAACTGCTCCCGCAAAGGTGGCTGCACACTTATACAGGATGTCTTTGGATGCATTGGCATGACTTGATCTAGGAGACCCAGCCCTGTTTCAGCACAACTTGCTCCTATGCACAAACTCGGTTAAAATGAAGATATGCGTTGCATGGGCTGGAGGATCTCTGACTGATTGGAAAGCTGACTGCACCCCACGCCTCCTCACCACTACCTGATGTTACTACCACCCTTGTGTCTGAATGAATCTCACAAATCTCCACAAATTGAGTGCAACATTTTCCCAAAAACAGTTTAGTTCACGAGAAGAGAACCTACATATTTACAATCATCCTGGTAGCGCATTGTAAACTTTGATGGGTGTTTTGAAGAAAATATTATGAAAACTGCAGGCTAATGTGTAGCCAGGGTCACATCATGAGTCTACTACAAGTCAAGTCGCATGAATATAATGGCCACGGTTCTTTCGTCTGGATCCCGTAGACGTATGCAGGATGTTGTCGGCGTTACAAAACAGACTGTGCAGCCTTTCAAACAGGAGACTTTTTTCAGCCTGCTTTAAAACACAGCCTATCTAGGCCACCTCTTTTCTAAAGGGGAAGCAGGGGTAAGCGGCAGCACTATGGAAGGATCGCAGTCAGTCTAGTCTGTAAAGGATGATGTCACATGATAAAGAATGAGAGACAGAGCGAGAAAGAGACGGTGAGAAAAAGGAATGCATCAAAATACAAAGCATCATCTATGCTATTTGTGTGTCCAACATACTGCACTGTCCAAAGAGAAGAAACTTCTGGCCTTTTTGGACACTGGACCCACAACTGAAGTGCTGCAGAGAGGATAAAACAACACCAGCAGATATGCTTCATTAAAAAATATAAAACGCAAACCTGGCAACTGCGATTCGGGATCTAATCCACATTTATCATCATTTAAAAACGAGTCAGCGCTCCCTCTGTTAATGAATGACATTTACGTCATGTAATGAATATGATAAAATCTTCAAAATTATGTTTCGGTTTGTCGAAAAACACAGAACGAGGTTGTTTACGGTGTTACGCCAGCTCTGAGGCCTCGCGGCCTAAACGTGAAACAGCTGTCACATTCACTTAAATATTTACACAATAGATAATGCGCATCCATAATCAGTTACTGTATACGGAGATCATACAACATGCCATTTGGATAAAAGCACTGGGACACCTGACTTCACTAGCCATAATGGTTCAACAAAGATGGACACAATTGTAGATGATGTCTTTAGATGATATAACATTGAATTTCCTACACTTGAGCTAGGAGACCCCCACCTGTTCCAGCATGATAATGCCCCTGTGCCCCAAGCCAGTGCCATGAAGATATGCTTTACATGGGTTGAGCTCTGATCTCAACACTATTGACTGATGAATTGGAATGCTGATTAAACCCCAGGCTACCTTACCTTCATCATTACCCGACATTACAACTCCCTTTTGTTTCTGGATGAGCACAAATCTCCATAAGCCTACTCCAAAATCCAGAACATCTTCCAAAGAGAGTGGAGACTAAATATGGAATGGGCTGTTCAAAAGGACACTTTCACAACTTATGATCAGGTGTCCACAAACCTTTGTCCATATAGCGTATATACGAATGCAGACACCAACACCTATATATTCAAGCATTTGAATGAAATTAAGCGGAATGCAGAGAGCTGGTCTCGGTTCTGCAACGGATCCTTGCGGATCAACATCTTTCCAATGGGAAAATATCAATGCGGCAGTCATTTATCATCAAGTGCAAAAACGTTAAAGCAGTACATACAGAATTTTTTATTCCAGGTTAGAGCATTTTCCCGGAACACATTATATAACATGAACCGGCTCCTTACAAAACAGCAACCACCACATACACACTAAGTAACTATGCAAATGATCATAAGTGCTGTTTTTGAAATCAGATTTTCTTTTGGAAAGAGTTGGTCAATAATTTCATTACATTATCCCCACAATGCCTTTACTGTTTTAGCGCTCTCTACCTAACGAGACTGATGCAGCGGTGCTTTATTCCTTTGGTCCTTTATAAACGATGATCACCACAAATTCCATGCAGGCGATTCCTGAAACCGCCTCCTCATGGTCTTCAATCTTTTATTAATGATATCGCTACAGTTCTGACCAGCCAGATAAAAGTGATGGGTTACAAAATGTGAGAAGACCAGCTGAGAATATCATCTGGGTCTTTCTTTGCTCCATCAAAAGACATTCCACCACACAAAGCCACCAGCATTATGGCTGACCACACATGCACACCTTTCTCACACACACACACACACACACACACACACACACACACACACACACACACACACACACACACACACACACACACACACACACACACACACACACCTTCTGTTGATTGGAAAGCAGTACCATAGCAGTCGGGCTCTCATGACCAGACTGTGTAAGTGTTGATTCCCGTTTATCAGATAACTTAACACAAAGAGACTGGTCTGACACAGACACAAAAACACACCCAATGCAAATTCTGCACTATAACTGCTGCTGAACTGCTGTACATGGACAGGAAGTATTATTAAACTGACAATTTGCTGCACTATCAACTATTTGGCTCTGTTTACTGCATGGTCACTGAGTTAACTTGTACAGGTTGGACAAAATGCGGGTGTCTGTTGCTGCTCGGTACAAGTGTTTGTTGTTCTAATCAGTTGTCTTATGTAGCACCTTGGTCCTGGAGGAACCTTGTATCCGTTTAATACATGATGTATCCACATCTCGTCTCTGCTAATGTCATATCTATCGTTCCTTTACCGAAGTAAAACCGGTCAGGCTGATTTTACAAATTATACAAATAAAGCATTTATGATTCGAAGGTCAGAATTCCGATGCTTAATAAGGAAGGCGTGTGGACAAAATTACGCATGAAAACCCGAAGACCAAACCTTTCCATGTGACAGATGGCTCAGAAAGTCCCTGGCCTTCGCTTGCCTCCTCCGCTTGTACTGGTAATGAGTACGGCAAACAGCTGGACGAGGAAACGCTGTAGTGGGTGTGAGAGTGTTGAGCTGCCTGCTTCTGAACCACAGACAGCAGCCTGTTCTAACAGCTGTGACACGTTACCCTCGGATTTGGGTTTATGGAGTGTTGAACATTTTTTATTTCAAACATGTACATACAGGCTAGGATCAGACTCCATGATGCTCCTCTGCTCTGGTTGGAAAGAAAAATCTCCAGCTATAGAGCTCTAACCTCAACTCTACTAAACAATGAAGACTGTACCCCAGGAGTCCTCACCTCACCTACATCAGTACCTGACACTTCAGGCTGAATGGGCACAAATCTCCACAACAAGAAACTAGTGGAACATCTTCCCAGAAGCGTGTAGGTTATTATAAGAGCAAAAAGGACTACATGTGGAATTGGTTGTTCAAAAAACACTAACCTTATTGTGAGGTGTCCACAAACGTTTGTCCATATGGTGTGTGCGAATATATAAATTAATTTCTGAGCCAGTATAACTCGTCCTTTCATAGATGGCAAGAGAGAACTTGGCCTAATGAATCATTAATGCTGTGTGGTGGGTCTGATCACACATGAATGCCAAGAAGTCTAGGGAGGAAGTAACCACATGTACCATTTACTGTAATGCTTTGTTGTTGAAAATTTGGGGATAGACACTCAAAGTATTGTAAAAACTGAATATTTAGGAGAACCCTGGGATCAGAATGTTAGCTTTCATTTCCATATTGACATCAAGAAGTGTGAAACCACTTAGAACATGGCTACCTATGATGACAGACTGCCTGATTTGTAGGTGAGCATAAGTACCAGATTATGGTCTGGTGAATAACTTGGGCAGTATTCAACGTTGCATTCCTCCCCTCCAAACGAAGTCCTTTGCTGTTTGCTGTATGATGAGGTTCTTCCCAACTTGCTTAAAAAGGTATTTTAATGAAACCTGGAGGACAATGTTTTTTTTTAGAGTTCTGAATTCATTCTGCTGCTCCCATCAGGAGTTCAATCATCAATCAACATGATCTGTTCCAGATGTGGAAGTCCGATAAGCCCAAGCCATTACACTTCCCCAATGACCAAAGAAAGGCATGACCAAGAAGCTTCAATGTTTTGGATCATGAGCAAATCCTTTTCTTCTCCACACTTTGGTCTTTCGATCACTTCAGCAGAGATTAATCTGAATTCCAAAAGCTCTCTGTAATTCTTCGCGAATTCCAAACTTGCCTTCAAATTTTCACTTCTGACAAGTTGTTTGCCATGTATTCTCTAGATTACTGCTCGCAAATGTTTCCTCAAAAGGTGTACTGAGATTTCTAACCTGCACCTACTGTTCCGTGGAGGTTATTGATGTAGGTGACCAATTTTTTGCTTTTAATTCACAGCTTTCACAAAGTTTGGAATCAATTGCTATGGTTTTCCTAGGCCAACCTGTTTGATGCACACCAGGGGTTTCAAAACAAAAACAATAGAATTGGTCTGGCCATTCCAATACTTTCGGTTGGGACCGTAAATGAGCACTTTGGAAGAGTGGCTTTGGAATGACATTAACTACCGAATGCATCTGCACCTGTACATCTACTGTTAACAAAATCTGGTGATCTGCATTGAAAGCAGTCAATCAACTAGTGCAAGCGATGCAATAGAATCAAGTTTTTACATGATAAATGAACAGTAACATAAATCTAACTTGTATCAATGAGGCGAGGCAAGATCCCACACACATTCCACACATTTTGGTCCAACCTGCTGCTCTTGAGTCAATTTGAAGTGTCTGATTTCCCGAAAATAGAAGTGTCTGTTTTTCACAGTTCAATTCCAGTAAAGCAAGCGGTTTGAACTAACGGACCGCAAAAACCATGACGTGCAACATTATATGGACAAGAGGATTGGGAGACGTGACTTTTCCAGCCATATGTTACCCAAAATATTACCCTAAAGTTAGAGGCACACAATATGCAGTAGCATGAAATTTCCCCTTATTTTGAACTACAAGATCCAAACTGGTTCCCAGAATGACAATGCCCCTGTGCACAAAGCTAGCTCCTTGAAGATATGCTTTACATTGGTTGTAGTAAAAGATATCCTGCTATAGAACTCTGACCTAAACCCTACCGAACAGCTTTGGGATAAATTAGAACACTGACTACACCTACACCTGTATCTACAGAATCTGTCTTGTAGAAGGGATGACATTTGACTGCTGGTCAAATGGGTGGTTTTGTTCTGTAGATATTTGCCTAATAGTACAAGTGAAACCTTGGTAACTGGCAGTTGCCCAAATGCCCACTAGCAGCCAGTAGAGAGTGCATATGGTGCAAGAGGCATAAGGTGGTGAATTCTGAAACAATCTCAAAAACTCTAAAAACAGAGATTTCATAGACATTTCCATAGCTGAGACCAGGTTTGTGGTTTACCTGAGGCCACGTTGGTGCTGTTCATCTGACCACCAGGGCTGCTGCTCACTCCCACGTACAGCTCATCGTCCCCCTCGGTGGAAGAAGATGAGGAGGAGTCGGAGGTCAGCTCTTCGCTAGAGCTACTGCTGCTGTGTAAGAGTTCATATTTCCTGCGTGCGATCACCTCCCTCTTTTTCCTCTGCAGCAGCAGGCGCTCCTTCTGTTTCGGAGTGCGCTGAGCTCCGCTACCGCCCTTTGCAAATCGCTTCCTGTTGAGCTGCCGTGGCGAGCTCAGGCACGGCCGCTTCACGTGACTGGCCTCGGGGTTTTCAAGGCGTGCCCATTTGTGTGACCTGCTGGCTCGAGTCCGGCTCAGGAGAGTACGCGTCTGGCCTGTTCCTCCTCCTGCACCTCCCCCTGCGCTGGCAGACGAGGGTTTAACGTGATGCTGATGCCGACCGTCTTCCTCTGAGCTCAAAGTGTCCGAATCGCCAAAGCGCAGGCTGGACGACGGAGAGGAGGCGCAGTCGCTGAACGAGGAGTCGACGTTTCGCTCGTCCTCGCTGCGGGTCTCCAGGCGGGGTGGAGGAATCGCCGGTTCGCTCAGCCTCCCCTCCTTCAGAGAGCAATCCGAAGGTCCAGGCTGCTGGCTTTTTCGCTTCTTCCGGGTCCTTTCGGTGTCTCTGCGTACTCCGGAGTCTCTCAGGGGTCGATGCCTTGTCTCGGCGCACAGCGTTGTGAAATCTCCTGCGGCCTTGCCGATCACGTCCACCTCCGAGGGAAAACTTTTGGCCGTCTCCATGGGCTCGGGATTGACCAGAGGCCCTTTCAGCGGGTCCTGTTTGCGGCGTGCGTCGGTCTGGACCTCGCTCTTCATCGCGAGTCGCTGGAAACAATACCAACACGGCGGTTCCTATGTCATCAGCAGGCCGGAGATCCCGCAGCTGCATGAGAGGGAAAAAGAAACAAGCAAATAAGGAATTTGTCTAGAAACAAGGGGGAAAAAAAAATGGTCCGTGTGGCTTTAATACAACTGAGTGCCACATTTGAAGTACAATACAAATAGTTTTGCATCATTCTGCATAAGTCAGGTCTTCACTGAATTACAGTAAGGTCAACCCAGGTTTTATATACACACTGAGAAAACAAACAATCCCACACCTATCTGCTGGCTAATGCCTTCTCGCCGTTATTAATGTAATAAATCAAGGGGAAAATATACAAGATAATGGAGCTGGGGACATTACGAGCCTCTGTACTGGTCTTCTTTTAATTTGACAATATGCGTACACAGAAGAAAAGAAACGGAGATCTAACAGCTTAGCTATTTTCTGACAGCTGTCTGATGTCGTTGCAAGAGATACAAAAGCTGCTCAACCCCCATAAAACTCCTCTTGTACTTATACTCGAGAAGGACTATGCACTAGGACTGTTAGCTATAAAATAACAGAACTTAAAGCAATCGTCCAACGTAATTATTCCTGTCATGGCAAGAAAAAAGGATTGCATTACTTAACAGTTATCAATACCCGTAAGAATAATCGCATCAATGTGAATGCAATCCCTTCTCTATTTAGCATCCGTCTACACACACCCCCAGTCACTAAGGAAAATAATTCGGAGCCAAATAAACCAGCAAACTCTCTCTTGTGTCTGTGTCACCGAGGCAGCACAACACTTCCAATGCAGCTCTGCGTTTCCATAAATTATAAAAGCAGCCAGCTGTTAAAGAGACCCATGGTCTCTCTGTTCAGCGCAGTGGTGGCATTGTGTAGACAATATCCATACACACACTAAAGTTTGAAGCCTGCTTCAATAAGCCTTGGGCTACAACAATAACCTGGATGTCAAACATGAACAAACAATATATGGAAGGAGTAGGATTACATTTTTTCTTTACTTTGAGATTCCTAACTGTTTCAGCATGAACATGCACAATTCCTGCACATAAAGCTATGCTTTACTTGGTCTTCACCCAAACCCTCTCACCTCAACACATTATCTCAGAAGAGTGTGTGTGTGTGTGTGTGTGTGGGGGGGGAGATATCTTATGGTCAGGTGTCCACAAATATTTTGCCAGGCATTAATTAGAAATAGATAATCAACGATCAGTTAAGCTCACGATCTAGAAAAGTTTCTTAAAAAATGCTCACAATTGTTTAGCAACTAGACATATGATTTCTCCCTCCTTTCCCTGAACAAATCAGAATCTTCACCTACCACAGAGCATTATATTTTAAATACACCATGTCAGGCCTAGACTACGACCTACACGTGTGTGTTTAAGGGGGTGGCTGTGGTGATGGAGATGCCACTAGTGAGATGTGCACTGTCGTCCTAAGCTCCTCCGGGAGTTCAACTCTGGATCCCGCTCTGTGCCGCTGAGCCAAGGAACCAGAGTGCTCCTTGTGCCCGTGGGGGCCGCCACTGACAACAACGCCCCCCGGCACCGAGGTGGATACAGATTTCAGAACGTAGAGGATTGCGAGAGAGCTGTAATTTCCTCTCTGGAGGATCGCTGTGTAGATCCTATAGATGTCGAGTTACCTCGCTGTCAGCAAAACACATGACACAGGCGACATTCTGCTGCATGCTGTCTGAGGACCATGTCGTGTGTGTGTGTGTGTGTGTGTGTGTGTGTGTGTGTGTTCGATGACATACTTTAGACTGCGATACACAGCGAGTTGTTTAATCATGTATGTTTTGCGTGCATTTTTTTTTTTAATAGAGGAATCGAAACTCTATACTAGTCACTATAAAAAAATTGTGATCTGTACGCATAAATCAGTGTGACTCATTATCTATATATACACACACATGCATATATATGTATATATACATACACACACGTACGTATATTTATATATAAACCTCTATACGCAATATAAAAAAAACCCCACAATATTGGCCAAACCCCTATTCAGGACTCCACGGTGTATCAGAACCGTACTACGCAGCGCACTATTTTAATGCCTGGCTCGGCGGATGGACAAAACAACGTGTGGTGTGGCCTGACTTAAAGTGTACCCAAACACAAGAGGTTGAAACCACAAAAACACAACGTATTCGCGTTTCCAAACACATTAGACATAAAACATACCCATGATACGCATTAAATCGTTTCAAACACATAACTACGGATGTAAAATTAACTCCAGGTCTGAAATCGAGGGCTTGAGGGGGGTTGATGAGATGGGAAATAAAAGCCTTTACACTTCGGGGGGAGGTGAATTTAAACCAGGGGTGTTATAGAACATTTGAGAAATTATTTGAGAGAAAATCGGATGAGAGGGAAAAAATAAGGAACAGGCGTAGAGATGAATTTCGGACACACACATTACATATATATATATATATATATATATACACACACACACACAGAGAGAGAGAGGGCCTCGAGATCAGCGTCTCCAGGAGCCAAACAATAGCTAGTCGGTCTTCAGAGCGTGATTATATACATATAAACATATAAATACGAATATAGATGTATACACCGAAGTAGTACGTTACCTGTTTTCACTCTGAAAGACGCCGTGCTTCTTTCCGACCCGCTCCCAGGGCGCATGCGGACCGGAAAATAATAAGCATAAAAAAAGGGAAAAAAAAAAAAGTGATAAACGTCACGAGGAGAAATGGGAGGGGGGAAATTGAGGGGGGGGGGGAGAAACCCCAAAAGAGGCCTGCGGTTAGCAAAGCTATGCTAAGCTATGCTAGGCTAAGCTCTATCGTTATCTCGAGAATCCGGTACTAAAAAAAAAAAAACGGTTTAAAAATTGACTTCGACTTTGCCGTCTTCTTCTTCTTTTTTCCTCCTTCCCTTTTTTTCCTTCCCTTTCTCTCTCCCTTTATCTTTTCGTCAACCGGAGCGCCCACCCGCCTGCCGCTCGCCGTCGGCTCTCAGCCGAAGTCCCCATTCCCGCCTCAGTGCGGCGTCCATGACACCCCGCAGACCCAGAATATGCAAATTAACCGTTCTACTCTGAGAGACGGGGGGAGGGGGGGTAAAATATAAATAAATCCCGCCTACAACACGCTCATTGGCTCCCAGGATCACGGAATTACGTTTTATTTGATATGATTGGTCTATGAAGCTCCCGTGCGCTCGTACTCCCGTGCTGGGATTGGTTCATGCGCTCGCACGCGCGAGCGCGATTTCCCCATCTCGTTGGGCAGATTAAGTGCCAATTATTATTTAATTATTTATTTATGTAATTTTTATTTCAATGCCGTAAGTGACTGGTTTTTGTCGTAATAACGGTGGAGAAAAAAAAAACAATACAGTTACCAAAACTGCCATGTTGTTGTTGTTGCTTTTTTGCGACACATTTGCGGCTGCTTGACGACCGCAAAACAAAAAACCTGTATCTGAATGACATCTAAGATTTTCTTTCAAATCACACATAAAACGTCTGAACCAAAAAAACTAAACTAAAACATCTACATCTCTTATTCATACTTTGGTCGATTTATGCCATCTAGGGGAACAGAGTTTTGAACATAAATATAAACGTTTAAAATGTAAAAAAAAAAAAAAAAAAACAACCCTTTTATCATATTTCATTATTGTTAATTTAGAAAAAGAGATATTTTTTTCTGTTTGTAATATGTGGTCATGGTATATATTTTGAATGTAAATCTACAAAACAATCCGTTATTTCTATACTCTAAATTCTACAAAAACTATAAAACACTGCTATAAAATTGTTATTTATTTATATATATATATATATATATATATATATATATATATATATATATATATATATATATATAATTTATTTTTATTTTTTTAAGATTGCTCTTTGGTTTGTGATTATTTACATGTGGCTAATAAAAATATTTTATATATATATATATATATATATATATATATATATATATATATATATATATATATATATATATATATATACACATACATACATACATACACACACACACACACACACACACACACACACACACACACACACACATATACACACACTGGAAATCAAAATTATAGAACAATTTATAAACAATTGAACAATTCTGAAATAATGTGATCTTCACTGCTCAACAGATGGAGTTTTTGTCCTGTCTATACCATGCTACCAGAACACCTTTTCCACAAAATAACTAAGGCATTTCCAAAAAAACATTACTTTGCAGAAAACACACTGATCAAAATTAGAGAACAACAATGACTGTAGCATGGAAAAAGATTTAAAAAAATGTTTCTGAAGGTTACAACAGTCATCAATTAGTAGGAAGTGTACAGGCCTCTGCTCTGAATGACTTCAGCAAATCTGCGGCCACAGGACAGCACTCGTCTCTCACACTGCTCTGGTGTGATTTTCGTCCACTCTTCTTCCAGTCTCCTCCACAGTTCGGTGACTGTAGTGGGTTTCTTGGCTATAACTTTGTCACCAAGGATTTTCCAGAGGTTCTCTATTGGGTTGAGATCAGGACTCTGGGCAGGCCATGTCATTATTTCAATGTTTTCAGTTTCAAGGAACTGCTTTACCCGTTTTTCTGTGTGACATGGAGCGTTGTCCTGCATGAACACTGCGGGCTGATTGGCTGATGAACGCAGGGAAGGAACTATATGTTATTAAAGAAGGTTCTGATAAACATTTGCATTCACTCTGCCATGTAGCTGTATAAGAGGCCCAACTGCTGCTGCAGAAACCATGCCCCAAACCATCACACTTCCTCCTCCACTTTTCACTGACTTCTTTACACACTTTGGGTTCAGTCTTTCTCCAGTTTGTCACCGAACATAATGTTTCCCATCGGACCCAAATAAATTAAACTTGCTTTCATCACTGAAGTGAACTTTGGACCAGTTCTCCTCTGTCCACACAACATGTTCCTCAGCAAAGCTTAGTCTAGCCTTTTGATTCTTTCTGCTAATGAGAGGTTTGGTCACTGCAGAGTGGGCTTTCAGTCCAAATGCTCTTAAATGTTGAGACACTGTATGATGAGACAGATCCTTACCCTGTTCAGCGCTGAACTGGTGAGCAATTCCAGCTGCAGTGTGGAAACGATTGCCCATTGAGATCCTCCACAGTATCCTGTCCTCTCTTGTATTTGTCTTCCGTGGACGACCAGCCTTCTTGGCGGACTTGAATGAGTTTGTGATGTTGTAAAGATTCAATATTCTTGAAATCACAGATTTGGAACAACCAACTTGTCTTGCTATGGCTGATAGGGTCATCCCTTTGGCCTTCATTTGGACAACCTGCTGCCGGAGGCTTTCACTCACTTCAGAACGGCCCACCATCTTGCAGAGTCGGTGAAACTGGAAGTTAGGCTGCCAGTTAAATAGGGGTTGACAGATAATCAAGGAAATTAGCACCAGGTACCAGATTAACACCAATAACTGGGAGGTATCGGAAAGTGTTATCTAATTTTGATCAGTTTGTTTTCTGCAAAATAATGTTTTTTTTTTTTTGGAAATGCCGTAGATATTTTGTGGAAAAGGTGTTCTGGTAGCATGGTATAGACAGGACAAAAACTCCTTCAACTGTTGAAGGAGTATATATATATATATATATATATATATATATATATATATATATATATATATATATATATATATATATATATATATATATATATATATAAAATTACAATAAGAAAGTAGACATTTTACAGCTGGAAAACCGGAAAATGGTATATTATTATTTTTTTCGAAGTAAATAAAAAATATTGTGTTGTTTGTCATACAATACAATATAATACAATCCACAAATTATATACTAAAACTTCCAGTAAATTATAAGATATTGATGTAAATAATATTAATAAACACATACAGAGAGGAAGATGGAAATATGATATTATTTTTATCTTATAAAAAACTTTTTATATGTGGTCATGTCATATAGCATATTGAACTTAACTCTACAAAACAGTAGCCACCATTTATATACTATATCTTCTACTATAAATACTCAAATATATTGTTATAACATAATATATAAAAAAACCTAAATATTGTTTACATTCATGTGAAATATTTTGAACTTAAATCTACAATACAAAACAATCTATTATTTATATACTATAATTCGTACTATAAATAATATAACATATTGCTACAAAATGATAATTAAAAAGAAATATATTCAACCAAGGGGGAGTGGTGGCTCCAGCGGTTAAGGCGCTGGGTTGCCGATCGGAAGGTCTGGGGTTCAAGCCCCGGTATCGCCAAGCTGCCACTCTTGGGCCCTTGAGCAAGGCCCTTAACCCTCTATGCTCCGGGGGTCCCTTACGAGGGAAATATCAAGGTCCGTGACATCGGAGCAGGTGGGGCCGCCTTCCCGTGGGCTCACCACCTGCAGGAGGGACCGTAAGGGACGGTGCTGTGAGGATTGGGCAGCAGTCGAAGGCGGGGGCCTGCTTAGACTGCTGCCCCCGCGACCCGAATTACGGATAAGCGGGAGAAAATGAATGAAAAATAATACATTTTGTGGTTGAATATATTCATTCATTCATTCATTCATTCATTTTCTTCTCTAAGCAGGCCCCCGCCTTCGACTGCTGCCCAATCCTCACAGCACCGTCCCTTTTTATTCTATATCAGCATGCATCAACATGCTTTGTCTAACTAAATAATTTTTTTCTATAAAATTATAAAAAAAAAAAATACATACAGCGAGACGACAGAAAATCTTAGATTCCTATATTTTATTGAAAAAAGAATATTTGTATTGTTTGTAGATTTTTGTACATGTATTTATAATATATAACTTGAAAGTATTTCTACAATACAATTCAATCCATTATTTATATACCATAACCTGTGCTATAAATAATAAAATATAACGCTATAAAATTATATTTAAACATGACCTGTGATCATGCAATATATATCACCAATAATATGCTAAAATCTCTACTATAAATTACAAATTATATTGCTATAAAATGATATTAATAAAAATATAAATAGGAAATCGTCCTAGGACTCGCTATCCAATAGGAAACGAGGTGAGCAGCGAAGACCCGCCCAATACAGCGTGTCGCGTCCCATTTGATTGACATTCCATCATCCAATAAAATGGGTCGCCTTAGTGACGCGTTATCCAATGGGAGCAGAGAGTGCGGTATTTGAATCGTCGCAGCTGCGCTGTTGTTCCTGCGCTCGCACTTGGTGTTTGAACGGACAAAAAGGAACGCGAGAGTGAAGCGATCACACGATCTTGTTGTTAAAAATTCGTTTTTGAGGTTTTAAGTCTTTTTCACGGTCATCAATATGGACCTTCGCGCTGTTGTAAGTATTTGTGTAAGAAACGTGTTTTGTTTTGCATTCTGGATTGGTTATGGTTGTTCCAACGTTATCAACCGAACCTATTAGCATGCGTGAGGGAATAAAAGATCTAGTTTTTCCATCATTAATTGGTTCTTTTTTTAATGTTTTATTATTAAATAATGCTATAAATGTAATCTAAACTTTAAAATCTAGCTTTTTTTTTTGTAGTTTCTATTTAAGTTAAAGCCCCAATCTGGCTTTGTGCTGATATTAGCATGTAGTGTAGAACCTGCAGGATAAAAACAAGTGTTTGTGCACGTGTGTAGGCCTCTGTTATTCAGAGTTGTCCTTATTATGACTGCAATAAATCACTTTCACATGGTTCATCACCCTGGTCTATTGGCCTGATTGGTTCCATAAGTGTCTGAGAAACCTACAATCAGGGATTTTTCTTTTTCCCTGCTGAGATCCACTACTTAAGAGCAAGTTGGTAGACTATTTTCTAGCTTGTGGGTGTTGGCTGCTTAGGTAATTTAGAGATTTACTGATATTCCAGGTGCCAAAACCATTCCAGCTGCTTTATTGACATGGCCTGTGTATTTCCAATCTGCTTGTGTTCTCTTTCTCAGTACCGCAATGCAGAGAACCCGACTCTAGTCGGTGGCAAGGCCGGTGCTGTTAACGTTGGAGTGAGGAGGGCTGTCCTGAGCGAACTGTCTAACTTTGCTGCCAAACCTGCAAAGACTACGGTAACTCCGGTTCCTTTCGTACAGCTTTTACTTTCCCTCTCAATTCCTCTCCTTTCTTCATGAAGATCTTGCTCTTGTTGTAGAAGGGTGTTAAGGCAGCAGCTCAGCCAGCTGCTGTGCAACCGAAACGTGTCCCAGTTCTACCAGAGGTCCTCCCTCCTGCTCCGGTTGCTTCACCAGTTCAGGCCGACGTCTCCATGAAGGAGGAAGACGAGCTGTGCCAGGCGTTTTCCGATGCCCTTTGCCCCATTGAGGACATCGATCGGGGTGATGAGGACCTCCCGCAGCTGTGCTCTGAATACGTGAAGGACATCTACGTGTACCTCCGGCGCCTTGAGGTGAGGGAGTAGTCACAATCACACATACCATCCATTACATTGTTAAACACTCATCCATCGGTGCGTTTTTATATCAGGCTCAGCAGTCGATCCGTCCGAGATACATGGACGGCTACGAGATCAACGAGCGTATGCGTGCTCTTCTGATCGACTGGCTCATTCAGGTGCACTCAAGGTTCCAGCTTCTCCAGGAAACCCTGTACATGACCGTCGCCATCCTCGATCGCTTCCTTCAGGTACAACTTGTCGTCGCGTGCAGCGTTTTTATTTATTTTTTCCCCCATCCTCCCAGATATTAGAACTTTCTATTTCTAGGCTCAACCGGTGTCCCGGAGGAAACTGCAGCTGGTCGGGGTCACTGCAATGTTGCTTGCTTCCAAGTATGAAGAAATGTACGTCCCAGAGGTCGGGGATTTCGCCTACATCACGGACAACGCCTTCACAAAACCGCAGATTCGGGAAATGGAGATGCTGCTTCTCAGAGAGCTGAACTTTGAGCTCGGGCGCCCGTTGCCTCTTCACTTTCTCAGGAGGGCTTCCAAGGCTGGAAATGTAAGATTTCCTGTTGGTTATTTGATTAGTGTGTGCATCTGAGTGGCCTGGATAATGGGCATAAAACCGCACGCTAATTGGAACAGGGTTTCTGCGGTCTTTAATTTTAAACCTGAAAAATGAAACCTCTGTATCTGTTCCCTCTATTATCTAAACCTCCTCCTCTCTTGACTAGCTGAAGGTTATAACTGAGCCTTGTTTGACCGGTTGTTCTCCAGGCTGATGCAGAGAAGCACACCCTTGCCAAGTATTTTCTCGAGCTGACCCTGTTGGACTACGACATGGTCCATTACCATCCTTCAGAAACTGGTGCTGCTGCTTTGTGCATCTCTCAGCTTGTGGTTGACGGACAGAAATGGGTAAGAACGTCTTTTCACATTTGCTTCTTTTCAGTGCTTCATAACTTGCTCAATGTCCTCTGGTTTCTTTTAGTCTCCAACGCAGGAGTACTACACCACCTATAGCGAGGCCCACCTGAAGCCCATCATGAAGCACATGGCCAAAAATGTGGTCAAGGTTAACGAGGGACTCACCAAATACGTGGTAGGTGAAATTGCATTTAATGATTTTTAGCGTTTAGGGTTATTTTTGAGTTTTTTTTTTTCTTGTTTCAGGCTGTAAAGAAAAAGTACTCGAGCAGCAGGCTCATGAAGGTCAGCTTGCTCCCTCAGCTGAAGTCTTCACTCCTGAAGGACCTCGCTGCCTCTCTGCTCACCTCTTGATCTTTTTTTTCCCCCAAACAATCGTTGACTCCAATCTGCACTTTATCACTAATCAGCCATTGGAAATGGACTGCTGCTTTAAAGATGTATATATTATGTGCAAATTAACTGAATTTTTTTACTTTTTTTAAATGAACATGTACCACTTGCAATTCAATTTTTAAGTAGTTTTACTGTCACTTTTTTTAGATGTTCTTGCTGAATTTTTGCCTTCAGGAGTTGACTGGAACATTTCAATAAAAAGTCCAAAGATGTTCTAACTCTAAATGGTGGTCATGTTTTTTTTTTTTTTTTTTTGGTGATTAGATAAGGCCTGGAAAAAAACAAGTGTTTTGGTACTTCTACTAAACTCCTCCACATACATGGTTTTTGATACTATTGATTTGTGGACCATTTCTGCTGGCATGGGGGAAAAGTCTCTTCATGCATGATGTGATGTCCTACTTTTCGAGGATCAGTTTGTCACTGTTTCCTATAATCAGAGGATTTACTTGATTAACAGCATTTGTTAGGTGGTATGAACTTTGACTTGAATTAGGAGACCCCAACACCTGTTTCATGACTGCAGTACTTTCCATTAGTTGGTGCGGAACATCTGCTATAGAGCCAAATTTGGTATAAGAAATGTATTTAATACTCCATAGAAAAGCCTTTTTCGGTATTGATTTTTGGCCCATTCTTTAAATCTCAGCGGTTCCTTGGGCCTCTTCTATGAACTCATCTCTAGTTCTTTCTATAGCTTTTTAATGGGATTAGGGTCTGGTGATTGGCTGGACCATTCTAGACCAGTTTCCTCAGCAGTGTGTTTGGGATCGTTGTCTTGCTGAAATGGCCACCTTCGTTTCATCATCCTGGTAGATGGGAGCAGATTTCAGTCTCTGTACTATGTGTGTCCATGTCATGTGCTACTCATTTTTATACAATATAAAACAGTCCATAAGGCTCAATTATTGAAGATCTGTTCCTGACATGTAAACTTTCACCCTGTAACCTGAGTCCTATGTTTGCACGCTGTCCCAAATTGCACAAGTTTTGAAACTTCTTTAAAATTGTCTCAAGTTCTTTAAATCAAATTGGACCTTTTGGCATTTGGTCTCAACCTCTAACCCAGAATCAAGGTAGAGTCGCATTTGCATATTTTTGTATATACTTCAAATGAGATTTTTCTTCAGCAGTGGCGTCTCGCATGGTGAGCGTGCACACAGGCCATGACTCTTTAATTCCTGTTTTTTCTGAAGCTCTCCACAAGTGCTCCTCGGCTCTTAGACAGCTCTTCTATTCTTTTCACTCGATCTGTCGAGGAGCACCTCTTCATGGCTGCTTTATGGTGAAATGTTTGGCCCACTTCTGGATTATAACCCAACAGTTTAGAAATCTCCATCAGGATGTTCAACAAGATTGTGAAGGTCTTGAGGGAACCCATCATAAGTGTTTCTTGTGTGACACTTTGGTAAAGGGACACCTTTATACAGGTTATTAATGGGGCCTAAAGCAGCTGATAAATTTGCAATGACACGGGGGTGTGTCTTTCCATGCCTTTTTTTTCCACCTCCCTGTCTTCATGTGTTCAATACTTTTTCCCTGTGTCATTTCACATTATCACACACAACTTCATTTATGGAAATCTATGGTTTGATTTCTTTGTATGTGTGGACTGCATGGGTTGTTACCAACATCTGATAAAAATGTAATGTCAATAGCACCTTAAGAAATATATTTACTGAGAAAAATGGGGACGTGTTCAATACTTATTTTACCCGCTGTGTATACATATTATATATAGTACAAAACGAGAGAACGTCCACTCTTTCACGGGAGACACATGCACTCGTCACATGGACTAACATTCTATTGTAACAGACAAAGAAAGACAAAAAAATTACCGTATTTCCCAAAATCACAATACTACATAATTATGAACAGGAACAGAAACCAGCAGTCGCATGAGACGTATCCATGGGCAGAAACAATGAAACCAGGAGCATTTATTTAGAAAAAATTTTGTGTATAGTGGATATGAAGTCATTTAAATCATTTTAATGCTTACAGTTCATTCGGTGAATATTTTGTTCCAATCATTTTCCATCTAAACACAACCCTATTGTGCATAAATAAACAAACCGGAGGGAGACGGTACACATGAATAGTTTCCCTCCTATTATGAACATATTTCTTTTTACAAAATATTCTAGATACGTCGATGCAAAATGCCTGCATGTAAACAAATCACTTTTTTTTAAAAACAATGACCTTCAGAAGAATCGTGCATCTTTAGCAAACCTTCATTTATATTTATATATATTTACATCCTTTGGGGGGGGGGCTGATGGAGGTGGGGGGTACTTGATACTGATAAAGTGCTTTGTAACCACGTCCAGTGTCTCTGGTATTGACCAGACATCGACGCAGTAACACGTGCGCTTCGTGGTTTCAGGTTTGATTGACTTCGTAAAGACGAACGTTTCGAATGAAAATTTACGTTCAGATGTAAAATTTTTAGATTAAAATCAGGCATTTAGCAGCAAAAAAAAAAAAAAAAAAATCTCTATATTATATTAAACCTTAGACCTATTAGAGATAAACCACGACACAGTAATGCACCTTCATTTACACAAGAAAATCCTTCTGCTTTTAAAAGTAATGAAATAAAGGCTTCAGGGTCCCGAAGTAAAATCGATTGCGGATGAAAAAAAGAAAAAAAAAACACCTCATGAGCTATAAATACAATAAATAGTTTTTGATCAGTGCTCACAAGGACTCTCGCGTAACTCTTGTCCCTGGAGAGAAGTGTGCTGTGATGTGAAGGTTATCGTCCTTGTGCATGACAAGACCGAAGTATAAGAAAGACTCTGCTGCTGTGAAAATCCACAGCAAGATCTTCCTCTACGTCGCGTTCTTCTCCCTCGTTCTCTCACTCATCCGTTTTACACTGCACTACGAGTCTTTTGAGGTACGGGCTGCTCGGCTGCAGAAGATGGAGTTTAGATCTTAGTGACGTAGTTGTTTGGGAAAAGGCCCTGTTTGCCTCTCAGCCTCCCGGTCCACCAGCCTGAGGCGTCTAAGGAGCAAAGACACGTTTAGTTTATTTTCCTAAAGCCACAAAAACACCTTTTTTTGTTCTTGTATACTCTCAACCCCAAGTACAGTACTGTCCATTTTCACTCCCAACACTGGCTTACCTTTTACCACCATTTTCTTCTCACGTGTTTGAAAAAAATTGATCTATCTGTGTTATGTATGCATGGACACTGTGTAAAATGTAAATAAAAACAGATTGGTAAAGCTCCACCCATAATTATATACGTCCATTTACTATTTCCAGACCTTTGTTGCGCCGTTTGAACTTTTTTGAGAGGTTTTGCAGCCATCAAATTCTATTTGTTTGTCTGTCTGTGTGTCTGTCTGTGTGTCTGTCTGTGAGTCTGTCTGTCTGTGTGTCTGTCTGTCTGTGTGTCTGTCTGTCTGTGTCTGTCTGTCTTTGTGTCTGTCTGTCTGTCTGTCTATGAGTCTGTCTGTTAATCTGTCTGTGTATCTGTCTGTGTGTCTGTCTGTGTGTCTGTGATATAACCAGGCTAGGTGTAGGTGATGTGGTTTTGGGGTGTTCAGGACGCTCTCTCTTAGACTCATCCACACAAGATCTCAGTATAAATACACCAGCACTCCTGTGATTATCTGATAGTGTTTATGATCACTGTACTTCGTGGTCCCTTTGCTCACCTTCCATAATGATATCGATGATGTCCTCAGCATTGAAGCTAAGCTCGTCGGTGTCCTGGGCGTCGTAGGCGTACAGAGCTTTACACTGAGGCACCTGAGGCTTGGGTTTGGGAGCGGGTTTGGGCCGCCCACCTCCCGGGGTGGGCCTGTTAGCTGACTGCCTGTGAGCCCTGAAACACAACATGACAATAATAATCAGGCTCACAGGTGCATCATCGCACAGGGCTCTGGAACTCCACCAGGGCTCTGGAACTTTACAGCATGCTTCACGAGAGCAAAGTGAAGTTAACCGAGAGGTCGAAGTTAACTTTACTTTAAATCAAGCATAGCGTGGCGTGTAATCACCTCAGGTTCAGACCAATTAATGATTTCATTCAATGCTTACGAGTTCATGATTTCAGGTTGGCCACAAGGTGGCGGCAGATGCAAGCGTTTCACAAAAGCATGAACTTCCAAACAATGAGCTCAAAGGAATAGTGGTTTTTCAAACCCCATCTGTAGCATATGTGCGATGAATTACTTTTATCACAAGTACAGGAAATTGCTTGTGTCTGTCTCATCCCCAGACGTTTTACTGTAACCGCGGTTGTGTAAACATGCTCTGAGTACAGGGAAACGTGACTAAACCATTCCCTGTGGTTAATTACACGACACATTCTACAGATGTGCTAGAAAGCGTTTAAAAACATCACACCAGTATTCCTTTAACATCTCATGTTGTTTTTTTTTCTCTTTCTACAAAGCTGAGACTCATTTCATTTCCATCATCGGTGAAAACAGCTCGCGTCTTCTTTCGCGCCACTCGTAGAAGACCGTGTGCTCTTCTAGTCCGAGTTTGCTCAGTGAAAGCGCAGGCTGAATGCATCTCTCCTGGGACCTCGTGGATTTGTTTGTGTGATGTACGGAGGACCCAGAAGAGGTTCAGGTTCAAAACAACAAACAACAGCAAAAAAAGCCAAGAACGGAATTAATTCCAAATCAGCTTTGTAACCTCCAGCTTTCTGAGATGAGATATTTGTTTAGAACTGACACACATCTTCAATTTCTTCTAAAAGAATGGGTCAAAAAAAAAGCTGTATCCTGTTACAGCATTCGGAATTTGTCGATTGGGTGTACACTGTACAGACAAAAGTTTGTGGACAACTGACCATAAGATTGGTATGTGCTTCTTTTTTGAACGTCCCGTTCCACATTAAGTCCACGTTTGCTCTCATCATAACCTCCACCACAGTTCTGGGAAGATGTTCTATTAGATTTTCTGGAGATTTGTGCTCATTCAGGCACAAGGGTGTTAGTCAGGTAGGTGAGGTGAGGAGGTGCAGTCAGCGTTTACATTCATTGTTTAATAGGGTTGGAGCTTGACAGCAGGAGATCTTCCACTGAGACTCACATCTTCATGGAGCTGACTTTGTGCACAGGGGAATTCATTCTGGATTGTCATACAGGTTTGGGTCTCCCAGTTCAAGTGAATTACATATGACTGGCGAAATAAGGTGCCCTAATACTTTTGTCCATATAGTGTACTTCCTGTCCTTTTTATTTAGATTCTGATCACATGTCCACAATTTCAATGTTATCATTAAACAGCGTTCTGGTCCTTTTTTTGATGTAAATAATGGATTATATAAATAAGGACCTTTTTATGGTAACGAGGCGTCGGAGCTGATTTGGAATTGAGCGTCTCTGTCAAACCTCAGAGTCTGATAAGGCAGATTTGAAACCACAACCAGCACCACCATTGATGACACCACACCAATACACACACACACACACACACACACCCACACACACACACACACACACCCACCCACACACACACACACACACACACACACACACACACACACACACACACACACACACACACACACACACACACAGACTCACATTCCTCCATTTGAAGATGCCCGCTGGTTTCTGTTATAGTAAAGAGATAGATCAGTTGTGTTACACAGTGTGTCATGTTCATGGTTTTGTGTGTGTGTGTGTGTGTGTGTGTGTGTGTACACTCACCCAGCAGCTCCCTGATCGGGCACTCTGAGGCAGTCCAGGTTAGGCTGCTGACTCGTCTGCCTGTTGGTTCTGTCCTTCAGCTGATTGGAAGTGACAGGCAGGAAGGGGCGGGAATGATTACCTGAGGCCGGCCTCTGATGCTGCGCGTTCCTCTGACTTGGATTATGATATTTTAGCCCACCGTTCTGATGAGCGACTGAAATTAACATACACAATTAGAAAATGTATGACTTTGTATGACTTTGGCAGTCTGTCTGTCTGTCTGTCTGTCTGTCTGTCTGTCTGTCTGTCTGTCTGTCTGTCTGTCTATCTATCTATCTATCTATCTATCTATCTGTCGGTCGGTCTATCTATCAGTCTGTCTGTCTGTCTGTCTGTCTGTCTGTCTGTCTGTCTGTCTGTCTGTCTGTCTGTCTATCAATCTACCGGTCTGTCTGTCTGTCTGTCTGTCTGTCTGTCTGTCTGTCTGTCTGTCTATCAATCTATCAATCTACCGGTCTGTCTGTCTGTCTGTCTGTCTGTCTGTCTGTCTATCTATCTATCTATCTATCTATCTATCTATCTATCTATCTATCTATCTGTCTGTCTGTCTGTCTGTCTGTCTGTCTGTCTGTCTGTCTGTCTGTCAATCTACCGGTCTGTCTGTCTGTCTGTCTGTCTGTCAATCTACCTGTCTGTCTGTCTGTCTGTCTGTCTGTCTGTCTGTCTGTCTGTCTGTCTGTCTGTCTGTCTGTCTATCTATCTATCTATCTATCTATCTATCTATCTATCTATCTATCTATCTATCTATCTATCTATCTATCTGTCTGTATCTGTCTGTATTTCCTGTGTGTTTCCCGTGTTACCTGGAGGGCCGGGAGCGACCCGTGTTGGAATGTTCTGATGAGTTCTAACTGTGCTGAAACGGTTCATACTGGGGCCTTTCTTAGTGGGACCTGGAAAAACAATACACTCAGTTACACACAGCACTTTACTACTAATACACAATAACAACAAAGATGCCAGAAAGAGTTTTTATAGTGGACCAAAGTCTAAAGTAATCCTACTCTCGTTCCACCCACATTCCCACATCAAGCTCCTAACACAGCTGATACACTTCTGATTACAGAACAGACCAGTCAGAGGGTGAAGAAGTTTTCAGAGTGAAACTCTACACTCTCAGAATGACAGCGTGATACTCACGTGAGTTTTTAGGAAGGCCTGGGCCGATGCTGACCTGCAGCATCTTGTTGGAGGGTTTCAACGTAGCTATATCTCCCTGACCGTGCATGAACTGCACTTGCCGAGACCCGGCGTTGCTCCACGGCCCCCAGCTCTCCTTCTTTAGCTTCATCTCCAATCTGAACATCAGAAGCAAACCAATTAAATCATTAACCCCTTTTTTTTGTTTTTTTAGAAACGAGTCAATCATCGAACTCGGGGTACGAAGACTCACGTGTTGGCGAATTTGAGAGGCAGCTTCCTTTTGGTTTTTTCCTCGTATCTCTGCGACAGCAGGCTGATGAACTCAGTTTTGAAGACACACTCCAGAAGGCTGTCATACTCCTGTTCGTGAAGGATCAGGAAGTCATCCTGAAGAGTGCTGAACGCCGAGAACAAGGACGGCAGGAAGACAACACATGCGTTTATAATTCATATATACATTTTATTGCCAAAAGTTTGCGGACACCTGGTCTTAAATATGGTAAATGCTTCTTCTTGCGCACTGCATTCCACATTTGGTCCCAATGTGCACTAATAATCCACTCTTCTGGAAAGATGTTCCACTATTTTTTTGAGTGTGCATGTGGACATTTGTGTTCATCAGTAAAGTCAGGTACCGATGTTGGTGATGTGAGGAGGCCTGGGAGGAGGCAGCGTTTCAATTCATTCCAAAGCTGCTCAGTAGGGCAACTCAGGCAACTCAGGCAACTCAAGATCTTCCTCTTTAAACCTTGTAAAGCAGATCTTCATGGAGCTGGCTTTGTGCACAGGGGCATTGCCATGCTGGAACAGGTTTGGGTTTCCAAGTTCGAGTGAATGCATATTTTGACAATATAGTGTATAATTCATTCATTATAGATTCATCAGTATTTCTAGAGGCTATCAAGTGTTCACGAGACCGGTTTGAGTTAGCAGAAAGTAACTCAAATAAACACTCTTTACAACCATGCTGAGCAGATAAGCATTTCAAAACTCTACTCGCCAAATCCACCACTCTTCTTGGAAGATGTTCACAGATTTTGTGGAGATTCGTGCTTAATCATACATAAGTATGTTAGTAAAGTCAGGACCTGATAGCAGGAGAACTTCCACTCCAACATGGCTAAAAAACAGGTACCCCAGGTACTTTTGTGAATATAGTGTACACATGGGGATGCTGATGGCTGATGAAGTGGACGCTCTCAATGCATCTCTCCAGTTTCTCAGACTACATAATTTAGAACATGCGAGAGCTCTGCAGTAAGAAAGAATTCAGCTCTGATTCTCTGAGGTAATGCAAATACAATAATAAATATAGTGTAAATCACGTGTGACTTTTCTCTTCCTGTGACATTTACCACTGATTATGGATCAAGGTATGTTTACCCACTCTCTAAATATTAACTCAGCGCTGTTTAATGATTGACTAGTTAACCTATTATATCTCTCTCTTTCAAACATACACACACACACACACACACACACACACACACACACACACACACACGCACACAGAGTGAGAAACCGTGCTTCATATCTTACCTGAGAGAAACAGCCATGATCTTGTCCACGTCGATTTTACGCTTGAGAACCTCTTTGATCTGGCCCTTCTCAGGACCTTGCTTCACCTTCTCTCTCCCAATCAGGTACACAGACTTCGGCGTGAGGATGAAGTCTCGTTTAATACCCTGTCAAATGAAAACAATAGCAATAAACTGTAAGATTCATTGCCATGTAATATGCCAGTGACATATTTTATAAATGTAATTTTAAATATATATTTTTCACTCATATCATATCTGTAATTAATCATAATAGTTGCCATTCAAACTACTAAAATCCTTGCAGATAGTTTTTCCGGCCTTCAGTCCGCTGTCATTACGATAGCGGCCTCTAGAGGCGAATCACTGACGCCACGTGCTGTTTGTTTTTACAAGCGAGACTGCATGCTGCATTTATTATTTATCATTTATTAATAATAAAGATTATTCATTACAAAGTTTGTTTTTATACAGTATCCATTTGATCTGTTAATTAATCACTTATCGATGAGTACGATCCAACCTAGCTTAATCCACTATCGGTCGACATACAGTGAGGAAAATAAGTATTTGAACACCCTGCTATTTTGCAAGTTCTCCCACTTAGAAATCATGGAGGGGTCTGAAATTGTCATCGTAGGTGCATGTCCACTGTGAGAGACATAATCTAAAAAAAAAAATCCAGAAATCACAATATATGATTTTTAAACTATTTATTTGTATGATACAGCTGCAAATAAGTATTTGAACACCTGAGAAAGTCAATGTTAATATTTTGTACAGTAGCCTTTGTTTGCAATTACAAAGGTCAAACGTTTCCTGTAGTTTTCACCAGGTTTGCACACACTGCAGGAGGGATTTTGGCCCACTCCTCCACACAGATCTTCTCTAGATCAGTCAGGTTTCTGGCCTGTCGCTGAGAAACACGGAGTTTGAGCTCCCTCCAAAGATTCTCTATTGGGTTTAGGTCTGGAGACTGGCTAGGCCACGCCAGAACCTTGATATGCTTCTTACAGAGCCACTCCTTGGTTATCCTGGCTGTGTGCTTCGGGTCATTGTCACGTTGGAAGACCCAGCCTTGACCCATCTTCAATGCTCTAACTGAGGGAAGGAGGTTGTTCCCCAAAATCTCGCAATACATGGCCCCGGTCATCCTCTCCTTAATACAGTGCAGTCGCCCTGTCCCATGTGCATAAAAATACCCCCAAAGCATGATGCTACCACCCCCATGCTTCACAGTAGGGATGGTGTTCTTGGGATGGTACTCATCATTCTTCTTCCTCCAAACACGTTTAGTGAAATTATGACCCAAAAGTTCTATTTTGGTCGCATCTGACCACATGACTTTTTCCCATGACTCCTCTGGATCATCCAAATGGTCATTGGCAAACTTAAGACGTGCCTGGACATATGCTGGTTTAAGCAGGGGAACCTTCTATGCCATGCATGATTTCAAACCATGACGTCTTAGTGTATTACCAACAGTAACCTTGGAAACGGTGGTCCCAGCTCTTTTCAGGTCATTGACGAGCTCCTACCGTGTAGTTCTGGGTTGATTTCTCACCTTCCTTAGGATCATTGAGACCCCACGAGGTGAGATCTTGCATGGAGCCCCAGTCTGAGGGAGATTGACAGTCATGTTTAGCTTCTTCCATTTCCTAATGATTGCTCCAACAGTGGACCTTTTTTCACCGAGCTGCTTGGCAATTTCCCCGTAGCCCTTTCCAGCCTTGTGGAGGTGTACAATTTTGTCTCTAGTGTCTTTGGACAGCTCTTTGGTCTTGGCCATGTTAGTAGTTGGATTCTTACTGATTGTATGGGGTGGACAGGTGTCTTTATGCAGCAAACGACCTCAAACAGGTGCATCTAATTTAGGATAATAAATGTAGTGGAGGTGGACATTTTAAAGGCAGACTAACAGGTCTTTGAGGGTCAGAATTCTAGCTGATAGACAGGTGTTCAAATACTTATTTGCAGCTGTATCATACAAATAAATAGTTTAAAAATCATATATTGTGATTTCTGGTTTTTATTTTTTAGATTATGTCTCTCACAGTGGACATGCACCTACGATGACAATTTCAGACCCCTCCATGATTTCTAAGTGGGAGAACTTGCAAAATAGCAGCGTGTTCAAATACTTATTTTCCTCACTGTAGCATAATTATTTGTTTGGTTCACCCATCAGCCATATACATAAGTAAATGTTTTGATTTTAATAGCAATGAATATGTAAAAAGAGGTAATTATTAAAGTAATAATGCTCTTTTAATATTACTTGAAAGTTAAAGCTCATTTGTCAGTACGGTGCAGAACAAAATAATAAACTAATCTAGCATTCGGAGGCGTAATAAATACATTCAAAATCCTAATAAAAGCTCCACAATAATACTGCTAGTCACTCCAGCTAGTCATTTTCTGTTACAGAACGACCCTAACCCCCATTAAAGAACAAAAAAATGATGTGTCCCTCACAGATTAAATTTTGGGGGCCCCTGAGAAAAAAAAAAGCAGTGAGATGAATGAATGAATGAATGATATGCCCTGAGACCTGTTTCTGGGACTAATCAGTGTGAGAATGACTGCGGACGTGCACGTGTGTATTGGGATTTGGACTCCTAGGCAGCCATGTTTGAAAGCCGATGCATCTGGTGGCACATAGAGTTTGACTCCGCAGCGGTCTTCACAATCAGTGTGTAGACGATTTCAGTCTGAGCTCAACCAAAGTTACACACACATTCAAAAATACAATTGTTTTCTCAGTGTGTCGCTGTCTGACATCAGAGATTTGCAACAAGAACAACAAAAAGAAAACCAGCATACGACGCATGAAAGGTCATGTGAGGCACGTCATGTGAGAAGACTCCGTGACCGTGAACGTGACTGGACACTGAGTTCATTTAAAACCAAATCCAGTAAAGCAAAAATGTCAGCTAATGTTTACCTTCGTCGTGCTAATCAGCATATTGACATGGACCTCCTTAGTATGTGAATCAATTTGTTTGCATGAACAACCCGAATTTGATTGGGTCATTTGTAATATATAGTGCAGACTATATGGTGACCCTGAATAGTCAAAGACTCGATTCTTGGATAGGAAGAACCTGATTTATCTTAAGACGATGTAAATCCCTGATGCAGTGTAGAATGAAATTTTAGACAGAAACGCTGACGCTAAAGGTGCGTCTCATTCGGCTCAACCTCTCGAACATGGATTTGGTAAAAATCATTGCTGGGGTGCAGTCATTGTGTAGGTCAGGGCTCTATAGGGGAAGAGCTGATGTATCTAATGGATTATGGATGAACATTCCAGAACACTAGAAGTATTCAACGATTGAGCCGGATTTGTCAACTCCCTGACAAGCTCACTGAGAAGCACCTCAGATCTTTCATCACTGTTATAACGTCTGTGGCACCTTAAAGCGTCGGTCATATTTAGTGACGGTGGCTGCAAATTCGATCTTCTCCCTCTTGGCCAGGAACTGCCTGAGCTCGGGCCGGTCGTCCATGCCGATGTAATCTCCCACAAAGTTCCTGTTTATGCTGTGCCTCCTCCTCTCCTTCTTGTTCAGCAGCAGGTCAGAGGCTAAGGATAAAAAAAAAAAAACACACACATAAAACCCTTTAGATCCCTTTAGATTTAGAGTATATTCAGTGATACTGCATCTGAGGTATTCAGATTCAGGTCTAAGGGTTCTTAGCCAAGATGATTAGACAACAAATTTCTATGTCCTTCAGCCTGACCAGCAAATAAGGAAACGAGATCAAAATCAGTGTTTGATACGCAGAGGAAAAGGAAACCCAACTTGTACGCATATAGCCTACATGTTAGTCTTATAAGCTGGCGGTGGTTTCAATTTCCCTCTTAAGTGACCCATGTGACCTTGTGTGACCTTGCAGGCATTAGCTAGTGATGCTCACCTTCCTCTCTCATCTGCACGTATTTCTTGCGAGCGATGTACCGGCGCCAGGCGCGCTGGATAGCTCTGGCATAGCCGTCAAACTTGCGATCCCTCGTCTCCTCCAGGAGGAAGAGCTGTGGAGAAACAGGAGTGTTGTTAGCTTTGCCATCTGCCATCATTTGCACGTCATGTAGAGATTGTATTGGCAAAAGTATTGGGACACCTCACTTTTTCACCCATAGGAATTATTTCCCCAAATTGTTATCACAAAATTGGACACCATTGTATAGGATGTGTTTAGATGTGCAAGAATGAAACCTGCACTAGGAGACCCAGACATGTTCCAGCATGACAATGCCACTGTGCACAAAGGATGCTCCATGAAGATCTGCTTTACACAGATTGGAAGTGGAAGATCTCAATTAGCCTGCTATAGAGCTCTAAACCCTATCGAACACCTTTGGGATGAATGTCAATGTTGACAGTACCCCCAGGAACCCTTACTTTCTCACCCACATCAGTACCTGACTTTACTAACAACCTTGTAGCTGAATGAATCCCCCCAAATCTCTACAAACACACTTTAAAACCTAGTGGAAAATCTTCCCAGAAGAGTGGAGGTTAAGGGCAAATGTGGAATAAATAGGATAGGATGTCCAAAAAAAGAGATTTCTTCTCCCAAACATAATTCTCATAGACATCTACCAGGAACATTGCTTGACAGAGATAAATATGGAGATCTGTCCCTATTTGAACAATACTTTCCATCGCGTTGTAGTTACATTAAACTCCAAAGACACAACCATTGCAAACCAAACATGTCTGACTTGCTATACTTGGGTTATAAAAAAGAAAATATGGCAACCCAGATCTTTTATTTCAGGAATAAACCAATGAACTACTAAGTGTGGAAAGAAGTTCACACGGATCTCCAGAACCTTTCGAGAACCAGCTGCTGAAATAAGTCCAGAACAGAGATCCTAATAATAATAATAATAATAATATTTAGAAAGGTCACTCCATACAGGAGCTTCATTAGTGAGCCGAGGACAGGTGTCTCCAGGTGTCTCGTCTGGCATTTAATCACAACACGAAGACGTGTGCTCGGTGTCAAGCGCTATGATATCTCACAGATACGTCTCGCTAGCTCCTCATGTTGTGATAGGTTCTTCACTCTCTCACATCTTTCCTTCTATACATGCCAGGAGAATGTGAGGATTGGTGCTCCACTCGGTTCTTGGAGCTTGGAGAACTCCAGACTGAACACACTGTTCCCTTATTATCACACACACACACACACACACACACACACACACACACACACACACACACACACACACACACACACACACACACACACACACACACACACACAGATCTGGAGATTTCTCATGAGAGTCATAAAATAAAAATATTTTTCTCGCACCAGAATTTCAGAAGCTTCATATTTGATCCTGAGCTTTTACAGTCTGAGGGTCTGACAGCTCAGACACAAACACAGCACAAAAGTGCCATACATCAGCACTCTGAGAGATCACAGAGTTCATTCTGGCACACATCAGAGCGCACACACACACACACACACACACACACACACACACACACACACACACACACACACACACACACACACACACACACACAGCTGACAAATCTTACAACTAGTCATGAACTAATTAGTCTGTGTCAGCCCTTATCTGAGAGGGAGTTTTGTTTTTAGAGCCGGAGTGGTTCAGAAGAAGTCCCTCCCACTTAATATTTCAGTTGGGTAAGCACACACACACACACACACACACACACACACACACACACACACATACACACACACACACACACACACACACACACACACTTTTTTCTACAAACTCCTTGTGAGCTGGTGGCTGAAATCTAAACACACCTGTGAAAGTAATTAGTATTTTCTACAGATAGATTTTTACCTGCAATTCCTGCAGTAATTTAATTGTATGTAGATTTTCTTTGACCAAACGTATCTATAAATGTCCAGATGTTTCCACTGAAATATCCTCTCTTAGCAAGAAGAACAGATTTACATACTCTTGACAGTTCGTTTCTCCAAACACCCAGCTGAAATACTTTGCTGCGCCTCTTGTAAATCTTGTTGTTCTTCACTAGTTGGTAGATGTTTTTCTTGTGATGCAGTTCATCCCAGAGCAGTTCAGTAGAATTTAGGTGTAGTGACTGGGCAGGTCGTTCCATGAGAGATAAACACTGCAGACGACTGCTTGCTCTCTAAATGACACTTACAGAACCCGGACGTACGTCACAGAACCTTCGACTCATCGTCTTGTATGGTGAAGTTGGTTCTGATAAAAACGCAGTCCAGACAGAATTGAAGTATGGAATGGTGGCCACGTTCAGGTCTTCCACCTCAATGTGTGATTGTGGGGGTGAGGAAATCTGATCACATCTTCTCTCCTGTTCTCCGTCTTGCACAGGTTCTTTGTTTAGAGACAAAAACTTCACATTTGGACTCCAAAGTCCAAATTCACTGTGAATTCTTGTGTTTTTGCCTTTCAGTTGGATAAGCATTAATGACAAAAAACCTTTTCTCCATGTGTGTGTGTGTGTGTGTGTGTGTGTGTGCGCTTGAGAACAAGTGTGTGCAAATGTCAACAGTGACCTCAAAGTAAATTCACAGGCAGATCTTTCATATACAGCATGCCATGAACAGAAACCCTGGTTGTGTCCTAACAAGAGGTCCTTCTTTACAGACACACACTCTTGTGGACTTCCCTCAGTGATGTTGACTCAGTGCTGCTGGTGGAGCGCTGACTTCCTGCTCTGCAAAATTCTCTGCTTTATGTTTGTGAGAAAGGTCTTTCCACACTGTTACTACATTCAGACGTATCAAAGGTTCCCTCAGGACATCGCTAATAACCGGCTATTGTACACATTTTATAGGAACCATGTGAAAAGTACAGAATAAGGGCGAGAGGTAGTGGATCCACCAACAGATGTTTATCTATGAGGTTAGTGTACTGAGTAAGAGAAGATTGTAGCCTACATTGCTAAATTATTACTCTCACACCTCAAAAAAAAAAACATTCCACAGAAGAAGAACGAATTAAAATAGAACTGAGTTCATCTGAGGGATTTCTTTTAAACATTTTTGTTTTTCAAACGTTCACCATCGGCTCATCGGTTCCCGGATCCCTGGTTTCACCCTGAGATCAGTGTGTTCTGGTGTGTATCAGTGTGTGCTGGAGTTTATTAGTGTCTATTAGTGTTTGGTTGCATTAATGTGTGTTGGTTTGTGTTCGGTGTATTAGTGTGTTAGGAGCATTTGTGTGTTTGTATTTGTTTGGTTTTGTCAGTATGTGTGGTGTTTATTGCTACTGTATTGTGTGTTATTACTGTATATTAGTGTGTGTGCTGATGTGTATTAATGTGTGTTGATGTGTATTAATGTGTGTTGGTGTGTATTAGTGTGTGTTTATTGCTACTGTATTGTGTGTTATTACTGTATATTAGTGTGTGTGCTGATGTGTATTAATGCGTTGATGTGTATTAATGTACATTAATGAATGTTTTTGTGTAATAATGTGTGTTCATGTGTATTAATATGTGTTGATGTGCATTAGTGTGTATTAGTTTGTGTTGGTGTGTATAAGTGTGTGTTGATGTGTAGTAATGTGTGTTGATGTGTATTATTGTCTGTTGTGTATAAGTGTGTTTTGATGTGTAGTAATGTGTGTTGATGTGTATTAATGTCTGTTGTGTATAAGTGTGTTTTGATGTGTATTAGTGTGTGTTTATGTGTATTAGTGTGTGTTTGTGTGTATTAATGTGTGTTGGTGTGTATTAATGTGTGTTGGTGTGTATTAATGTGTGTTGGTGTGTATTAATGTGTGTTGATGTGTATTAATGTGTGTTGATGTGTATTAATGTGTGTTGATGTGTATTAATGTGTGTTGGTGTGTATTAGTGTGTGTTGATGTGTATTAATGTGTGTTGGTGTGTATTAGTTTGTGTTGATGTGTATTAATGTGTGTTGGTGTGTATTAGTTTGTGTTGATGTGTATTAATGTGTGTTGATGTGTATTAATGTGTGTTGGTGTGTATTAATGTGTGTTGATGTATAATAGTGTGTGTTGATGTGTATTAATGTGTGTTGATGTGTATTAATGTCTGTTGTGTATAAGTGTGTTTTGATGTGTATTAGTGTGTGTTTATGTGTATTAGTGTGTGTTGGTGTGTATTAATGTGTGTTGGTGTGTATTAATGTGTGTTGGTGTGTATTAATGTGTGTTGGTGTGTATTAATGTGTGTTGATGTGTATTAATGTGTGTTGATGTGTATTAATGTGTGTTGATGTGTATTAATGTGTGTTGGTGTGTATTAGTGTGTGTTGATGTGTATTAATGTGTGTTGGTGTGTATTAGTTTGTGTTGATGTGTATTAATGTGTGTTGGTGTGTATTAGTTTGTGTTGATGTGTATTAATGTGTGTTGATGTGTATTAATGTGTGTTGGTGTGTATTAATGTGTGTTGATGTATAATAGTGTGTGTTGATGTGTATTAGTGTGTGTTGATGTGTATTAGTGTGTGTTGATGTGTATTAGTTTGTGTTGATGTGTATTAATGTGTGTTGGTGTGTATTAGTGTGTGTTGATGTGTATTAATGTGTGTTGATGTGTATTAGTGTGTGTTGCTGTGTATTAATGTGTGTTGATGTGTATTAGTGTGTGTTGATGTGTATTAGTTTGTGTTGATGTGTATTAGTGTGTGTTGATGTGTATTAGTGTGTGTTGCTGTGTATTAATGTGTGTTAATGTGTATTAGAGTGTGTTGATGTGTATTAGTGTGTGTTGATGTGTATAAGTGTGTGTTGATGTGTATTAATGTGTGTTGATGTGTATTAGTGTGTGTTGATGTGTATTAGTTTGTGTTGATGTGTATTAATGTGTGTTGGTGTGTATTAGTTTGTGTTGATGTGTATTAGTGTGTGTTGATGTGTATTAGTGTGTGTTGCTGTGTATTAATGTGTGTTAATGTGTATTAGAGTGTGTTGATGTGTATTAGTGTGTGTTAATGTGTATTAGTGTGTGTTGCTGTGTATTAATGTGTGTTGATGTGTATTAGTGTGTGTTGATGTGTATTAGTTTGTGTTGATGTGTATTAATGTGTGTTGGTGTGTATTAGTTTGTGTTGATGTGTATTAGTGTGTGTTGATGTGTATTAGTGTGTGTTGATGTGTATTAGTGTGTGTTAATGTGTATTAGTGTGTGTTGCTGTGTATTAATGTGTGTTGATGTGTATTAATGTGTGTTGATGTGTATTAGTGTGTGTTGATGTGTATTAGTGTGTGTTGATGTGTATTAATGTGTGTTGATGTGTATTAGTGTGTGTTGATGTGTATTAGTGTGTGTTGATGTGTATTAATGTGTGTTGGTGTGTATTAGTGTGTGTTGATGTGTATTAGTGTGTGTTGCTGTGTATTAATGTGTGTTGATGTGTATTAATGTGTGTTGATGTGTATTAGTGTGTGTTGATGTGTATTAGTGTGTGTTGATGTGTATTAATGTGTGTTGATGTGTATTAGTGTGTGTTGATGTGTATTAGTTTGTGTTGATGTGTATTAATGTGTGTTGGTGTGTATTAGTTTGTGTTGATGTGTATTAGTGTGTGTTGATGTGTATTAGTGTGTGTTGATGTGTATTAATGTGTGTTAATGTGTATTAGAGTGTGTTGATGTGTATTAGTGTGTGTTGATGTGTATTAGTGTGTGTTGCTGTGTATTAATGTGTGTTGATGTGTATTAATGTGTGTTGATGTGTATTAGTGTGTGTTAATGTGTATTAGTGTGTTAGTGTGTGTTTTCTTAAGCATTTGCTGCTGTATATTAGTGTGTTGGTGTAGATTATTGTGTTGGTGTGTATTAGAATGTTGGTGTGTATTAATGTGCGTTATTGTGTGTTGATGTGTGTTGATGTGTATTAGTGTGTGTTGATGTGTATTAGTGTGTGTTGATGTGTATTAATGTGTGTTGGTGTGTATTAGTGTGTGTTGATGTGTATTAGTGTGTGTTGATGTGTATTAATGTGTGTTGATGTGTATTAATGTGTGTTGATGTGTATTAGAATGTTGGTGTGTATTAATGTGCGTTATTGTGTATTAATGTGTGTTAATGTGTATTAGAGTGTGTTGATGTGTATTAGTGTGTGTTAATGTGTATTAGTGTGTGTTGCTGTGTATTAATGTGTGTTGATGTGTATTAATGTGTGTTGATGTGTATTAGTGTGTGTTGATGTGTATTAGTGTGTGTTGATGTGTATTAATGTGTGTTGATGTGTATTAGTGTGTGTTGATGTGTATTAGTTTGTGTTGATGTGTATTAATGTGTGTTGGTGTGTATTGGTTTGTGTTGATGTGTATTAGTGTGTGTTGATGTGTATTAGTGTGTGTTGATGTGTATTAGTGTGTGTTGATGTGTATTAGTGTGTGTTGATGTGTATTAATGTGTGTTGATGTGTATTAGTGTGTGTTGATGTGTATTAGTGTGTGTTGTATTTACTGGTGTGTGTTGGTGTGTATTAGTGTGTTTCGATGTGTGTTAATGTGTATTAATGTGTATTAGTGTGTTAGTGTGTGTTTCTTAAGCATTTGCTGCTGTATATTAGTGTGTTGGTGTAGATTATTGTGTTGGTGTGTATTAGAATGTTGGTGTGTATTAATGTGCGTTATTGTGTGTTGATGTGTGTTGATGTGTATTAGTGTGTGTTGATGTGTATTAGTGTGTGTTGATGTGTATTAATGTGTGTTGGTGTGTATTAGTGTGTGTTGATGTGTATTAGTGTGTGTTGCTGTGTATTAATGTGTGTTGATGTGTATTAATGTGTGTTGATGTGTATTAGTGTGTGTTGATGTGTATTAGTGTGTGTTGATGTGTATTAATGTGTGTTGATGTGTATTAGTGTGTGTTGATGTGTATTAGTTTGTGTTGATGTGTATTAATGTGTGTTGGTGTGTATTAGTTTGTGTTGATGTGTATTAGTGTGTGTTGATGTGTATTAGTGTGTGTTGCTGTGTATTAATGTGTGTTAATGTGTATTAGAGTGTGTTGATGTGTATTAGTGTGTGTTAATGTGTATTAGTGTGTGTTGCTGTGTATTAATGTGTGTTGATGTGTATTAATGTGTGTTGATGTGTATTAGTGTGTGTTGATGTGTATTAGTGTGTGTTGATGTGTATTAATGTGTGTTGATGTGTATTAGTGTGTGTTGATGTGTATTAGTTTGTGTTGATGTGTATTAATGTGTGTTGGTGTGTATTAGTTTGTGTTGATGTGTATTAGTGTGTGTTGATGTGTATTAGTGTGTGTTGATGTGTATTAGTGTGTGTTGATGTGTATTAATGTGTGTTGATGTGTATTAGTGTGTGTTGATGTGTATTAGTGTGTGTTGTATTTACTGGTGTGTGTTGGTGTGTATTAGTGTGTTTTGATGTGTGTTAATGTGTATTAATGTGTATTAGTGTGTTAGTGTGTGTTTTCTTAAGCATTTGCTGCTGTATATTAGTGTGTTGGTGTAGATTATTGTGTTGGTGTGTATTAGAATGTTGGTGTGTATTAATGTGCGTTATTGTGTGTTGATGACACCAACACACACCAGTTCACTGGCTCATCGTTTCCCGGATCTCTGGTTTGACCCTGAGCTCTCTGTAGAGATTTAATCATGTTCTCGCTGATCCCATGTCTCTCCTGTACATTTCTTTTGTGTTCTCCAGTTTCCTGATCGATTACATTTGGAGTAAAGAAACAAGCATTTGCAGCACACACCCATCCTAACTATCGATCACTTTCGGTTCGTTGGACACAGACCAAACAGGGACTCGTACCGATTCAGGTGCTTTGATGAAGAGCTTGGTGCGTCCGAGTTGGTACTGGTCCTGCTCCATGTTGACAGAGCGCAGTAGATGCAGGACGCCCTGCTTCTCGTCTCCACGCCACGCCGGCCACGATTCTTTCGTCAAGATAGCGTACCTAAAAATAGACAAAGAAGATGATGGGAAAAAGTGCTTGCTGGGGTACATGACAACCACACAGCCTAAGGTGTGTGAGATCGAATCCCAGCCACACCAAGATGCGACTCCTGGCCCCTAAGCAAGGCCCCTATCCCTCTAGCTGCTCATGGGTATAAATGTCTCTCTAGATAAAGATGTCTGCCATAAATGTAAATGTAAAACAAGACATTAATACAGATAACTATATATCACTAGTTTTGTGGACACCTGACCATAAGATCGGTATGTGCTTCTTTTTGGACATCCAATTCCACGTTCAGTCCCCATTTGCTCCTATAATAAGCTCCACTCTCCTGGGAAGATGTTCCACTAGATTTTGAGGAACGGGTTCGAATCTCCTAGTTTAAGTGAAGGGAAAATTTCTCCTGCACCCAAAAACAATTGTGTGCCTCCAACTTTGTAGGAACATTTTGGGAAAGATCCACATATGCCTGGAAAAGACCTTCATTCTCAAGAATTCGTACGGATCTTCCTGGAAATACGATCACTGTTTATCCCCCAGATCTTTAAACACAGTTGAATTAAAGCTGGCATTGTTCCATTTCAACACAAGATCATTGTTTCCGAGCGAAAACGTCATGCCATTATCCAATTACCTGCACAGTATATCATTGTATACTTAATTCATGAACTACGTATATAAATGTGGCATTTCAGAGCCTTTTGGCGTGACAAGGCGAACAGCATGAATACAAATCAGCCTTTCAAGACGATGTATAGAAATGCGTCTGGTGCCTATAGCTGTCCACCCAGAGCAGACGGACCAATAAAATAGGAACTCTGTGTGTCTGAGTGTGTGTGTACACACACACCCAGGATGGTGATGGGTGTGTTCTCAAATGGCTGGAGAAATCAAATGGCAGCAGTGTGAATGGAAACTGTGTCTGCCCCACAAGGGGGGTCGGAATATTTCAGCAGACAATAACACACCACAGTTTTTTCAACCTCAGTCACCAATGGATTTTCACCTTGATAATCAGAACCTTATTTTGAAGCTGGGTCAGTGAGCGGATCATGGACACGCAATAACTTGGTCCTGTTCGACATTTGGCAGATCTAAGAAAAGCCCCTGAAGCAGAGAGGGTTAAGTGCCTTGCTCATGAACCCAACATTGGCAGCTTGGCGGTGCTTGAACCCCTGACCATTCAAGAAACTGAGAAAGAACCCAGAGAGGACACCTGACCCAAAGCCATATTCCTTGTTAGCAAGCTGGGATCAGAGCACATGGTCAGCCATTAAACAGAGGAGCACGGAGGGTTACCGGCCTTGATTAAGGGCCAAACAGTAGCAGCTTGGTGATACAGGAGCTTGAATCCACAACCTTCTTAACGGCAACCACTGAGCAACCAATTCCCATAAGGTTATTGCATATTCCAGCTTGTCAGAAAGACTGGGTCAGAGCGCAGGGTCACAGCTATAATATGGCACACATCTGGAGCACAGAGGGTTGAAGCCCAACAGTGGCAGACTGGCAATGCCGGGGCTTAACCCCCAACCTTCTGATCAGTAACCCTCTTATCCAGACGCTATCACGTTTCACATTCACAGCTATAAAGCTAAGCTGAGCAATTGAGGGCAAACTCAAGGGCCCAGCAGTGACCTCCTGATAGTGCCGGGATTTGAACCCATAACCTTCCGATCAGAAGACCCCAACCTGTTCCAGCATGATAATGTGCATAAAGTCAGGTCCATGAAGATTGGAGTGGAAGATCTTCTGCTGACTTTACTAACACCCTTCTGGCTGAATGAATCTTCATAAATTTCCACAAAATCTAGTGAAAACATCTTCTCAGAAGTTTATTATAACAGCAAATGGGGACAAAATGTGGAATGAGATCTTATACCCAGGTGTCCACAACCTTTTTTTTTTTTTTTCAGATTTACACTCCTCATGCCTTAAGCATGAACCTCTTTTCCATTTTCCATTTCACCGCTACTCCTTCAGACGTTCTTAAATTACTCTAATTTTCTTCTCTCTGGGTCTCACTACACTTTTCCACAGCTCTCTCAGACACGAGTACGTTTTCTGATCTAAAGCCAAAACACAACACTTGATCATTTGCACGTCTTCCAGGCTTGAATTCGCTCTGTTGAGTTGAGTGAAGATGCATTTTTTTTTGTACCTGTTGAGGAACTTGCGGAAGACTCTCCTGTAAGCGTAGCCGGCGCGTCTCACTCGGATATTTTCCTTTAAACCAAGATACTCCACCTGATGCTTCACTCTGGGGTGAGAAAAAAAAGCAAAGCTCATTAAACTATTACGTGTGTGTGTGTGTGTGTGTGTGTGTGTGTGTGTGTGTGTGTGTGTGTGTGTGTGTGTGTGTATATACACTAAATTTTGCTTCGCCTATACCCTATTAACACAAAATTATCCCCAATAATTGAGCAAATGTTTCATAGACTAGACAATAAAATTAAAAGTGAAGCGTGTTGAAAATTCCAGACGGTTTTCCGACTCTGAAGAGCATTTAACTTATTTTTTCTCGGCTCACAGAGCAGAAAACCAGACCAGAGACAGGAAACACCACCACTGCTGCGCGAATGCAGCTGGTGTGAACATACGTTGGTGGATTCA
>NC_139582.1:2200887-2235887 GCF_946808225.1 Silurus aristotelis | reverse complement strand
ATTTACTATTTACTACTTTTTAATACTCTTTACGGACCCTCTTTGTTTGCAGATCTTTTATTTTGCACATTGTACTTTATAACGTTATACAGAATGTATACTGGTCGACATAGTGGTAGACAGTAACAGAGTTAATGTAATTTGTGATTGTACTTAAGTAGGTTTTTTGTAGTTTTTTCACATATCTGTACTTTTTCTGAAGATTTTCCAGTCGGAGAAACTTTTACTGTAACTTCACTACATTTTATCTACAATATTTTAGAACATTTTCGATTACTCACCTACATTTTGTGAAATCAGTCCTTTTTATTTACGTGGATAAAAACGTAACAAACACACGGAAATCCACCAATCAGGGTCGAGCGCACTCTCTGTTTTACACGTGTTCTGATCGGCGCTTGGTGCATCTACTGATCACCAACATACAGTTCAGCATCAGTTCAACAGAACATTTAGAGAGGAATAAATGATGAAGAAACTCCAGACTCGAACTCGACACGACACACGTGACCTCATTAACATGAGTTTTTTGAAGTAGTTGAAAAGAAGGTTTTGTGTTCATGATCATTGTAATAGAAATCAATCAGTGTTTGAGTCTTTAATATTCTATTAATAGATCAGTGTGCTGAGAGTCACATTCAAGTCTTTTCACATAAACTGAGGTGATTGAGTAAAAAATCTTGTGATAAAAATGATAATAGGAACATTATAGTTATAACAAATGAGTACTTTGGATACTTAAGTACATTTGAAGGCAAAAACGTTTGTACTTTTACTCAAGTGAAAGTTTAAAGGGACACTTTTACTGTGTATATTTTACCTCATGTATCTCTATTTTAACTCTACTACATACACATTTTTATATTGTACAGTTTGCACTAAGGTTTCACATTATACTTGTTCTTTTATGTAGCTCTATGTTGTTTGTAGCACCAGAGTTCTGGAGAAAAGAGTTCTGTTTCATATTACTGTCAGCCATATATGGTTAAAATGACAATAAAAGCTTCTTGAACAGACTCTTGACTTGACGTCCACTGATACAGTAACTGCATCATGCCGTCCACCCACTGACATCAACATCACTATGCATTTCTCTTTCAGTTTTCATAGATTTCTAAAATCGAACCGTTGCTACTATTAGTAGATCCTTGACCATTACACTACCTCAACCATGCTTCTTCAGGATCATGAGCAGATCCTTTCTTTCTCCACACTGTGACCTTTCAAACACTCTGGTAAAGGTTGATCTTATTACAGAAATTTCTGTAGTTCTTTTGAATTCAAATTCCTTCAGATTCTCAATGCTGATGAATGGCTGAGCCAGAATAGTTCTGATCTTGAAGGCTTCTTCAAACTCTGGATTGTGATACCCTTATCTGTGCCATTTAACACTTATTATTATTTATTTTAGAATTTAACAGGGAAATTGGTGAAATCTGTAACCCGGTGCCAAAACCACTGAGCTTCTTCCGATGAGCTTGAAGTAGTAGTAGACACTACTTCAGAGGTGAATCATTTTTTTAAAAAACTCAAGGTAGCATGACACACCCGAGCAACAAGGAACACCTGCCAATCAGATGTTCCAATACTTTTGAATAACCTGATCTAAAGCTGAAATTCAGACCTTATATTATATTATTAAACCAAACGTAAGAATTCGTCTCATTCGAACCAAAAAAATACTTACAAATCAAGAAAATGTATATACACAATATGGACCAAAGTACTGAGAGAAAAAAAGGTTCCTTTTTAAATTTGACACACAAAATTGTATTCAATGTCTTTGGATGCAGCGGCATGAAATTTCCCTTAACTTGAACTAAGAGACCTGTTCCAGCATGACAACGCCCCTGTGCACGAAGCTCTGCTTTACATGAGTTTGAGTAGGAAGATCTACTGACTGCACCTAACTTTACTAACGCTCTGGTGTCTCAATGAGCACAAATCTCCTTAAAATCTTTTGGAACATCTTCCCAGAAGACTGGAAGTTATTATGAGTAAATGTGAACTTGATGTGGAATGAGATGTTCAGAAAGAAAACAAACATGCAGCCACGTAGTGCAAACGGAATATTTCCAGCTTGTAGAAACCGTAAACATCCACAAGAAGACAAACAGGCATCAGTGAGCGTCTCTGACCTTCCCCGCATAGTGGTGGATTATAAAGCCTTGATTCCAGCTGTTGAAATGCTCGTGGTTGTTGATCTGCATGCGAAGTTTCTGCAGCATCGTCTGGTCAGCTCCTTCCCCCTTCGCATGCATGGTAGCGCATACGTCATCCAAGATGCACATGATGCCTGGGGGATTCTAGGAAAAGACAAAAACAGGAGAATCCAACTTAATAACTTTAGACAAGACTAAAAGACAATTCTGATTGGTCACAAATTGTAAGTATTAAAACAAAAAAACAGCTACTAAGGATCAGGATTTAGAAGAAAGCTTAGGTGAGAAGGTTCGGTCAGTTAGGGCTATTCTTCAAGCGTGTTCAGCTACACTATGATTCTGATATAGTGAATAAATTGGGAGTCTATTAATGGAAATCTCTATTTCCTAGTTTTCCTTTTAGGAAATGTAGAAAATATCTAGCATGTTCCATTCACATAATCTGTCAATTAAGCCAGCTCCATGAAGAGTTCCTGCTACAGAGCTCTTCACCTATGAATGTGAATGAGATGCAGTAGCATTACATTTTGCCTTTGAACCTGGAGTCCCAAAACCTTTTCCAGCACGACACACAAAGTGCACAAAGTCACCTCCATGAAGATGTAGGTTGGAGTGGAAGATCTTCTGCTATTGAACTCCAACCCTATTGAACAATAAAAGTGTATGCTGATTTCACCCCAGGCCTCCTCACCTCACCTACCTGACTTTACTAACACCCTTATATTTGAATGAGCACAAATCTCCACAAAATCTAGTAGAACATCTTCCTAGAAGACTGGAGGTTATTTACACCAGCAAATGGTGACTAAATGAGGAATGGACGCTTCAAAAAGCACAAATATCCTTCACAACTGTCTCATTTATACACTGAGCAGTTAAAGGTTAAGGGTCTTGCTCAAGGGCTCAGCAGTGGCCGCTTGGTGGTGCTGGGATTTGAACTCATGCCGTTCAAATTAGAAGTCCAACATCTAATATTTAAAGCATCTATGGGACATTAGGAACGTGCTATCAGGTTATCTGAAAGCAGTAAGGGAAACCGGCAAACTATTGCCCCTGGAGATACCTCAATTTGGCACACTATTGAGTTTTATTGGGTGTGTAAAAAACTGTTTATAAAAACAGAGCTCGTATCCTGTCTGAAGGGGAAATCAGCCAAACAAAACCCGACTTCAGCCTCTTGGCATTTACTTTACTCTCGATGAGGTCGCAGACTATCTTGTTGTTAAAGTATTCGATGGGAGTCCATCGGATTCCTTCTTGTACATACTCCTCCTGAAAGAACAAAATATGGGTCGAGAAAAAAAATATTGAAACGTCTTGGAAAACGAGTGTGTAAAGAAATATATCAAAGTAATTATTAGCGTGCCATTACAACTCAAACTCCCAGCAAGGACTTTTGTACCTGCTCGGCTTTCAGTGTGAGCTCGATGAAGATCTGCTGTAGTTTCTCATTCACAAAGTTTATGCAGAACTGTTCGAATCCATTTTTCTAAAACAAAAATGAATAAAGCAATTTAAACAATGAGAGAAACACAATTCTATTCTATTCCCACTGATCCCTCCATCCTCTACCACTGCCCCACTGATCCCTCCATCCTCTACCACTGTCCCACTAATCCCTTCATCCTCTACCACTGTCCCACTGATCCCTCCATCCTCCACCACTGTCCCACTAATCCCTCCATCCTCTACCACTGTCCCACTGATCCCTCCATCCTCTACCACTGTCCCACTAATCCCTTCATCCTCTACCACTGTCCCACTGATCCCTCCATCCTCCACCACTGTCCCACTAATCCCTCCATCCTCTACCACTGCCCCACTGATCCCTCCATCCTCTACCACTGTCCCACTAATCCCTTCATCCTCTACCACTGTCCCACTGATCCCTCCATCCTCTACCACTGCCCCACTGATCCCTCCATCCTCTACCACTGTCCCACTAATCCCTCCATCCTCTACCACTGTCCCACTAATCCCTCCATCATCTACCACTGTCCCACTGATCCCTCCATCCTCTACCACTGTCCCACTAATCCCTCCATCATCTACCACTGTCCCACTGATCCCTACATCCTCTACCACTGTCCCACTAATCCCTCCATCATCTACTACTGTCCCACTGATCCCTCCATCCTCTACCACTGTCCCACTAATCCCTCCATCCTCTACCACTGTCCCACTGATCCCTCCATCCTCTACCACTGTCCCACTGATCCCTCCATCCTCTACCACTGTCCCACTAATCCCTCCATCATCTACCACTGTCCCACTGATCCCTACATCCTCTACCACTGTCCCACTAATCCCTCCATCATCTACCACTGTCCCACTGATCCCTCCATCCTCTACCACTGTCCCACTAATCCCTCCATCCTCTACCACTGTCCCACTGATCCCTCCATCCTCTACCACTGTCCCACTAATCCCTCCATCATCTACCCACTGTCCCGCAGTATCTTCTACCTAGGAAACATGAAAATAATACCTGGAAAATCTCAAATCCGTAGATATCCAGAACCCCGATGTTCTCCTCCTGATGATCCTTCACCATGGCTTTATTGATTGACTGGAAGGGAAATAAAGAATGACTTCTACCTACATGTCCATCAATTAGAAGAGCGATATGAAGAATACGAAAAAAATGCGCCTACCTCTACCAGGTAGTCAAAGACACGAGAATGCAGAGCTTTGGCGAGTGCGTCACGTGTGAAACACGCCTGCTCCACGTTTAGGGTCACGTCTATCGACTCGGATTTGCCTCCCCATTTGCCGTCCATTGTACGGCTGGTGAGTTTCTCCTTTAGCCGCTCCTGTTTGATGCCCAGCAGGAAAGCAGGAAATGCCAGAACTGAACAGAGGAAAATGGCATAGTGAGGAGGAGGGAGGGGTTTCTGTTTCACCAAGGAGATAGTAAACAGTAAACAAGAAGACCCTACAAGAACATCACATTTCTCCAGAAAACAGAATAAAGACTGAAACAGTGTTTTTATTAAACCACAACAAAAGGGGACACCTATGTACAGGTAAAGTAAAGGTGAGTCCTGACAACTCGTCCGGTCTTTAACGTAGCCGACACACGCTAAATCCATTCTTCCTTCAGAAGAGAAAGCCTTCCCTATCAGTTCTAGACACAATCCATCATTCTGGGCATCCTTGAGGGAGAAAAGCGCAAAACAACTCCATCTCCATCTGCTTCCCAGAAGACCTGGGATGGATTGTATGTAAATCATCGATCGAAGAACTTGAACTCATAAACAAATTTCATAAATGAGAACTTGGGATGAAAGGAACCCTTTGATACCTTTCATACCCTGAGGGCTCTGGACACAAACGGAGGTGTGATGCTGCTATACCACTTATTCAGGATGTGGCTAAAGATGTGAAAACCATTCAAAGAAAATTTACGGCGGACATGAAACAAGCAGATCAGCCGGCGAGAAGACTGGGTAATACTGTGCACTCCTGGGTACAGCAGAGCTTTGTGTGAAAATCATTACTATGAAAGGATAGCGAGACGGGTTGAATGGGTGGAGGGAGAGACGAAGCAAGCCGACTGACGAGTACTGGGTGGGGACAGGGAGAACTGGAAGGGCGGGCTGGCGCAACAGGAAGTTCTGCTTTTCCTTGGTGTAATTTTAGTATGTGATGTAATTCAAACCAGACCTCTGAACCTTGAAATGAGCGTGATTTTCTGGGGTAATTCAGCATGCCTGAGTCTGCCTGGCTTCAATAACACAACAAACATTCAGCAGAAGGAGATAGAGGGGAAAAACTAGCCAAATAACAAAAGAAATGTAAGAAAAAAAGCAGAATGGCTTCTTGGTGACCCAAAAAGTGCAACCAAGGACACCGAATGAAAGGAGGAAAAAAAAAACCCACACACAAAGATATATGGTTTTACACATCCAAAGCGTCTACTCACATTCCTCACTCTCCACAGCGGCGTAGTTCCCAGACTCTTTGAAGCTGATGTTGCCTAGGTGAAGAATTCCGGCGACAATCTGCAGGACCATTGTGTGGTCCTCGCCCGAGATCCCGATAACGTTCATAGCGTGCTGGAGAGCGAGCAAAAGTGCTTCAGTTAAAAACGTGCGATGTGTAACCCATTTCTCAGCCTGTGCGCTCTCTAATTCGAGGAACCCGAGCCGTCTAGAAATGTTCCAGCTCCATTTGGACCCCACCTCATAAAGATTTCAGACTTCTCTCTTAATCAATACCCAAAAAAACATTCTACACATGCTGTTTCCTAATCATTAAACATTGAAAGGCTTTGCCATGGAGGAGGTGATGGATCTATAATGATCTCAGATGTTGAGCTAATTTATGAGTTTCTCAGAAGCTCCTACTAAGAAAGTAGGACATTACTCCTAATCGCACGCTCTGGTGCTCATGATATTTCTCACTCGCCAGTGTTTATAATGTTTTAATGATTTATAATGACAGTTTTGGTGTCAGATGAGGATGAGGTTTCCCTTTTGAGTCTAGCTGCTCCTCAAGGTTACTTCCTCATAACATCTAACAGTGGTTTTCCTCGCCACAGTCGCCCCAGGTTTGCTCTTCGGATATAAATACACTAAATATTTTTTTTCTATAAATCTTACTTTCTGTAAAGCTGCTTTGAAGCAATGTGAATTGAAAAAAGTGGCATAGAAATAAAACTGAATTTTTATTGAATGGAATTGAATGACTACTTCTGTGGCTTGTACCTTGTTTTCCTTGCAAGGTAAAAAAAAAAAAAAAAGCAAGAGCGGGCCTATAACTAATCCGTTTTCCCATAACATATATTTTCCTGTCCTCTTTATAATCGAAATAGAAATCAGGTGCAAATTTCCACTCACCCGAGTTTCCTGAAAATCATGTTTGTCGTCAATGTCATCCACTTTGTAGGATCCTGACTGGTTTAGGTATGAGTAGTAATCCAGGTTGGTGATTCCCAGAGTGCTTTTCTGGTCCGCAGTGGCCCCTTCGATCAGCTACGTAACAAACACCAAAGTTTAAGATATTGGTTTTTCAGCTCTAACTTGGAAAGTGCTATGAAACTTTGCAGTGCTTCCATCACAAAGCCACACAACAGGGTCAGTCTGATCTAAGTGCATCCCTTCTAATCCAAGAAAAAGAGGCAGTAGACACGTGTGGACGCTCCAATTATCGCAAAGCCAACCAGTTTTAATTCTCATCCAAAGATCTCATGCAGTAAACAGTTATTTATTTTTCTCTATGAATTCCTCCCCTGCTAATATCCCCCCTCTCCCCCTCCGCCTCCAGAGGAGAGATGAAAACAGTTCCCTAAGGTCTGTTTCTCACCTGGTAGAAGATGTGAAAGCTTCTTTCTCCAGGGTTCCTCGTGACCACGCGAGATTTTTCCAACAGGAAGTTGGAGATTTTCCCGCCATCTGGTTCACCGCCGGAGCTGAACTGAATCTCAAAGTATTTACCCTGCCAGAAGAAACTGACAGTGTTAAAACAGTGTTTAGACACACATATCCTCACACACACACACACACACACACACCCACACACACACACACACACCTGCAGCTCATTGTCTTGTGTACTTAGACCTAAAGAAAAAAAGCCACATTGAGGCAAAGTAAGGGTATGATGAGATTCCCAGCAGGACTGGGGCTCCTGAACACACTGAATCACTTCATCCTGTAACTCCTCCCACAACATGACTGTTCCACGTCTAATCTAAACGTGTCGCATCGAATTTATTCCCCCTGAACTGCAAAATTCAACCGAATCAAAAAGAAACGAAATAATCACATCAACGAGTCTCACTAATTAAATTATGAGTTTCAAAAGTGTAAAAGTGATTTTTTTTTTAGTTAGGGTTTGGGGGTAGGATTGGATGGGTGGTGAATTAGAAGGATAGGTTTAGGGGGTTAGGGTTGAGGGATTAGAAGTTCATGGTAAGAGTTAGGTGTTAGGGTTGAGGGATTAGAAGATTGGGGTTAGAGTAAGGGGTTAGGGTTAAGGGATTAAGGAGTTATTGTTGGGAGTTAGGGGTTATGGATGAGGGATTAGAAGGTTAGGGTTAAGGGATTAGGGATTTATGGTTGGGAGTAGGGGGTTGGGGATGGGGGATTAGAAGGTTAGGGTTAAGGAATTGGGAAATTATGGTTGGGAGTTAGGGGTTATGGATGAGGGATTAGAAGGTTAGGGTTAAGGGATTAATGGTTGGGAGTAGGGGGTTTGGGATGAGGGATTAGAAGGTTAGGGTTAAGGGATTAGGGATTTATGGTTGGGAGTAGGGGGTTAGGGATGGGGGATTAGAAGGTTAGGGTTAAGGAATTAGGAAGTTATGGTTAGGAGTTAGAGGTTAGGGTTGAGGGATTAGAAGGTTAGGGTTAAGGGATTAGGGAGTTAGGGTTGGGTGCTTTGGGGTTAAGGATAGGATTAGAGTGTTGGGGATTAGTGTCGGGTGGTTGAGGGCTGGGGTTATGGTAGGAGGGCTGGGGGTTAGGGGGTTAAGGGTTGTATGGTTGGGGATTTGGGTTAGGTGAAGGGTATTAATAGTATTTGGAATAATATCATGAAATTCAGATTAAAGTTAGAGAGCTGGGATAAATCTAACAGGCTATTATTCCATTCATTTTTGCTCTTTGCTTCCATTCCAATACAAACAGGTCTCTCTGCAGTGACTAAAACGAGCATAGAAATAGAGTGATTCATGTCCACGAGTTCACAATAACTGTGCATGTCATTCTCACTTATATATTGTGAAGTATGCTCACGCTCATATATCAGCCTGGCCTCTGAATACCAAACCTGGATCCACCCTACCCTCTGTCTCTTCTCTGTTTCCAGCCATTGACTTCAGCTGGCCCCGTTTCACACGCATAATGCAGCCAGAAAGAGAAAAGAGAGGGTAATAATAGGATTCCCTTGCTCTTGCCTCTTTTTCTCCCTCGCTCTATTTTAACTGGAAGTTCCTTCTGTTTTCTTTTGTCCCCATGAAGCTCTCTCAGATTCAGATTCAGTAAACCATATGACTTTTAGAGCACTCGCTCTTTCATCCATAAAGCCACTGCAGAAGGTAGAACGCTTACGAATCGGCTAGAATTGTTGTTCCTCAGCGTCTTGGCGTTCCCGAAGGCTTCCAGAAGAGGGTTGGACTGCAGAATGATGTCTTTGACATGCTATGGAGAAAAAAAAAGAAAGAAAAAGCAGCAATGATGATGATGCTGATGATGATGATGATGATGATAATGATGACAATTAGGTACTTTGACAACCTTATGCCTCCGACACAGGCTCCTTGTCATGCCGATACACACAAACATACACACACACCCACACCCACACACACACATACACACACACACACACAAACACACACAAACACACACACACACACACATACACACACACACACACAAACACACACAAACACACACACACACACACACACACACACACGGAAGTCATCTGGCCTGGATTGCATTATCTGCTCCAAACCATCTGCAGATCACTGGCACATGCATTTTAAATCAGCAAACATCTTTTATTATACACAGACGTCGTATGGTAGCATTTCTGGGGAGCCTGTAAACTCAACTGCTGTCATTTGTCAAGAAAACGTGACTGGAATTCAGATGGCGGATCAGCAACATGGACAAACACACTCCTGAATATCCAACAGCTCAAAGAGAGTTATTTAACCCATACATGAGTGTATTTGCATATATAAGACACAAGGGGAAAATTGCATGCAGTATAAAATGGACTGGAGTCTGTTTACTAGATACAAGAGTATTTATTATACTGCATGAAAACATTCTGCGTAGATAATTAAAAATAATTTTATATTTTAAAGAGTTTAATAATAAAAAAGTTCCTCAAACACCACGTTCTGGGGAATATGTTCATAGAGACTGTGTACATAAAGCACATCTTCAGAAAAGATCCTTCCAACACACAACATATAACAGCTCATTATTAACATGAGTGTGGAACAAACATCTCTCTCTCTTTCTTTAGCGGAGGAGAGAAGAATAATGAACCGATAGTGAGTTCGGAGACGATGTTAAATAAGTGTGGAAACACAGTGTCTTTTATGTTCTTTGAGAGACACACACGCATGTTCCTTTTATTTCTATGCAACAAACTTGGTAATGTAACAGTATGAAGATTTACTTCAATCAAATAAATCCAAATGTTCCATCCGGGCAGTTCGTTTCTCCAAACTTTCTTTCGGCTTCTTCCATTAGGGGGCGCTATAGCGGACCATCCGCATGTTTGATTTGACACATGTTTTTATGCTGGATGCCCTTCTTAACGCAACCCTCCCCATTGAGCCGGGCTTGGGACCGGCACTAAGGCTTGAACAACCCTAATTGCTGGGGTTGGTTCCCTGACGGAGGATCAAACCCGGGCTGCAGCGGTGAGAGCGCCGCATCCTAACCACTAGACCACCACTGGGAACCCAGTTTGTTTCAGTTCCTCCAAACATTCAGCTGAAACACTTCGCCATGCTTTTTTATTTATTTTTTTTAAAAAGTTTTTCTTCACTAGTTGGAGATTTCCTTCTTGTGATCCAGTTCATCCCAGAGCAGTTAATTTAGGTGTGGTGACTGGGCAGGTCGTTCCATGACAGATAAAGACTCCAGATGACTGTTTGCTCTCTAAATATCGCCTACAGAGCTCGGACGTATTCGTCGTTTTGGCTCGTCGTCTTGTTGTACTGTGAAGGCGGTTCTGAAGTGTTGAAGTATGGAATGGCAGCCATGTTGGTTTAGGATTCCTTTTATTTTCTTGTATAAGTCTCCAACCTTCCCTGCTTCAAAACTACTCCAAACCGATAAGCTTCCACCCATTTGTTTGACTGTGGGTGAACATGCATGTGTCTCACAAACAATAGTGCTTCCAAACTTTTCACAGGTACTCATATACATATATACACAACCCCCAGTAATAAAAAAAGACTTGAATAACAAGACAGAAAAAGGAATCTGTGAAGGAACGTCAAGAGCAAAACGAGCAGGAAGATCATATTAGAATGTAAATCCAATACACTGCTTTGTTTGGGGACATAACAGATATGTATTTAATTTTTTATATATTTGGATATTCTAGATTCTGGATTAAATTCCAAAAGTGGCAGCTTGGTGGTGAACTCCTGACCTTTAGATCAATAACCTAGAACCCTAACTTTTTATCTACCATTTCCATTTGTTCCCTCTGGGACTTGCAGCTTAATAGTGAAGACATTGACCTTTGACTCTGAAGCTCATGAGTTCAAATCTCAGTCACACCACGCTTCCACTCCTTGGCCCCCGAACAAGGCCCTTAACCCTATATTAGGTTTGTTGTATGAATTACATAAATGTAAGTGGCTCTAGATAAGGGTGTCTGAAAATGTGGTGAAAGAGAATAAGTGTAAGAGCACAATATGTCATTCTCATCATCATTCTCATCATCATCAGCATTCACAGGTCATGAGTTCAAATTCCAGCCACACCCAGCTGCTACTCATGGGGCCCCCAAGTAAGGCCCTTAACCCAATGATAAGTCCCTTATCCCTGAGATAAATCTAAGTCGCTCTGGGAAAGGGTGTCTTCCAAAACAGCAAAAAAATAAAAATAAAGACATTGACTCTGGACTAATGACTCTGGATCAGAAGATCACAAGTTCAAATCCCAGGACCACCAAGCTGCCACTGCTGGGCCCTTGAGCAAGGCCCTTAACCCTCAGCTCCTCAGTTGTAAATAGATTTTTATAAGGGTGTCTGCCGAATACCGTGAATGTAAAGCAGCTTAAAATATGGAAAAAAAAACAGGTTTGTTTTGACAGACGTGTTGGACTCACCTGCACTCTAGGTCCTCCTCCAGACACTCTCGAGACGTAGCTCATAATATATTTGGCTGCGACCGTCTTCCCGGCACCGCTCTCTCCACTACGAGACACAGAAATCCCAGTCAAAATTGCAGTTCACACAAAACACAGAAGGCTGCGTCATCAGAAAACTCAGAGAAGCTCATTCTCAGCATCCGTAAGCAGGACCTGAACGCTTTTCCACAAATAAACAAAACACTGGACTATTCTCACTGTGGTTGATACACTATTTAAAGGAGGCAGGAAACCAAGACAGGGAACATACACTGGGGAATTTTCATTGAGGTCAGAAAACTCTGACAAGCTCTGACCCAGCAATTTAAGATAAATGTTTATGAATGGCATGGAAGGACCGCATGGAAACACTGCGGCCTTACAGCTGCAGAATCGCTGGTTTGATCTAGAAAATTTTGTCTTTCTTGTGTTTCAATCATATCTTTAAAGAGGAACTCATATCTTTTTGGTTTCTTGGGTTTCCTTCTTATAAAAAATCCATGAATGAGTGTGTAACTGGAATCCCATTTGGGGTCATTTCCTACTTTGTATCCTAGAACAGCCTCTGGATCCACTGTGACCCTAAGCCAGGGCTGTTTCTAGCCTTTTTGGCACCCTGGGCAAGATTCCTATTGTCACCCCTCCACGGCTCCACCCTCCCACCACAATGCTACACTCCTACACCATACAAATCATTCACAACCTTCCATAAAAAAAGGTTAAACAGTTAACAATCGGTGCAGAATTGAATGTAAACATATACCGTATATATTAAACTTCAGCAGAAAAGCAGGAAGAAGGCGGAGAGAGGTTAGGGGTTAGGGGCTCATTGGCGCCCTCTAGCTAGTTGCGCACTAGGCGACCACCAATAACTAGAAATAGTGCTGCCCTGATAAAAGGATGAATGATGTGAATGTATTTAAAAGTCTAGTTGTAAAATGTAACACTTTCTATTTAACATAAATCAAACACACACACACACACACACACACACACACACACACACACACACACAAACACACACACAACAAAAATGCTGTTCAGAATTTGTAGCTGGTTTGGGCGACGAATCAGAAGGTTATAAGGTCCGTGCCTAGCTTCACCAAACTCCCGATTGTGGATCCTTGAGCAAACCATTTAGCCGTTTCCTTCATGAACAAACCAGTGTTCTTAAACATTTTTAAGTGAATGAATTGTTCTCGATCCTGTTCCTGCTTTAGTGGCCGTGAAGCAACATATCACCGATTGGAGATATTTAAGGAAAAGAACCTCTTGGAAAAAATTATATTTGGTGCTCATTCTGAACAAAACTGGGTGATGGGATTAGTACAAAACAAAAAATCCGGTTCATGAACCAGTTCGGATGTGAGCTTTACTGGAAGGAGAAAGGGGTGGAGCCGAGCTCTGAAGACAATGTGGAGCTTAGGACAAGTTTTATATCTGTACATGAAGCATAATTCCATTTAATGAATATATATTGACTGATTTTCTTGTTGCTTTGGATATAAGTATGTAGAGCTGTAAATGTATTGCTAATAAATATTAATAGAGTAGAAGTAAAATGAGAAAAGCACATTTTATTTTATTTTATTACGGCACAAACCTTTTACTTATTGTGTTTGATAGAAACAAATTGACAGACTATGTACAGTTTGCTTTCCATGTGTTTTCTATGTGTTTACGACACTTTTTTCATGTCAAGTCAACACCGTCATTACAATGGAATAATCTAAATTTCCTAACAGTGATGAGAACTTCAAAGAAATTAGCCAATGCTGACATTTCACATTACATCACACCATATGGAAGTTGGCGGTTGATGCGTATTTACGACGTTATTCTACCTAACCAAAATTTTCTTGAATTTCTCAACAGACCTGCTGTAAGCTCATATTCTTATCAGGTCTCTCACTGTATTCTCACTGTCACTCTGCATATAAAATACCTGACAGATGCATGTAAGCTACATTATTTGGGCGAAGTTCATGAACACCTGACCAAAAGATTCATATGTAACATCTTATTCCACATTTAGTCCCTATTTGCTCTTATAGTAACATGTTTCACTAGATTTTGTGGATATTTGTGCTCATTCAGACACAAGGGTGTTCGTAAAGTCAGGTACTGATGTAGGTGAGATGAAGAGGCCTGGGGTGCAGTCAGCATCCATTCCAAAGGTGTTCAACAGGGTTCCAGGGTGATATGGTTTACATGGGTTGGAGTGAAAGATCTTTAATGGGTTGCTAAAAAGCTCTCACCTATTTGGGGGGAACTGGAATGGGAAATTCAAAAAGCTCATACGCATCTTATGGTCAAGTGTGCCCAAACTTTTGTCCAAATAGTGTACAAGCCATTGGAGAAGGCCAGAGGAAACATTCAGAGATCAATTATGCACTTTGCACGTCAGTAACTCTATACACCTACTTGTTTAAGCCAGTTTTAACCTTAGAAGCCTTCTACTCTGTCTTTTACACACACACACACACATGCACACACACACACACACACACACACACACACACACACACACACACACACAGGCACGTGTGCACAAAATTAACTTGTGTTAAGATTCAACGTCGCTGTGTACTTTATTAGGAACATCTGCATACCTGCTCATTCATGCAGTTATCTAATCAGCCAATCACGTGACAGAAGTGCAATGCATCATGAAGGTCATGAAGATACGGATCAAAAGCTTCAAGCTCAAATCACACATAACTGATTGTTGGTGCCCAGGGAGCTTGTTTGAGTATCTCAGGAACTGCTCTTTTTGGTTTCCATGCGCTTTCATGTATGAAAACAAACCAAAAAAACATCTACGACCCCAATTAATAAAAACGTTAGGACACTGCAACAGAATGCAATGATTTGCAAAATCTCATAGAACCATATTCTATTTACAATAAAACATAAAAATCATATCAAATGTTTAAACTGAGAATAGATACCATTTCAGAAGAAAAAATTAGGTCATTTTGAATTTCAGGGCAGTGACGCGTCTGAAAAAATTAGGTACAGGGCCATGTTTACCACTGTGTAGCATCAGGTCTTTAGCCCGTATACATCTGAAAACTAAGAAGACTAGATGCTAAAGTTTTGGAGGAGGAATGCTGTCCCATATGTGTCTAATACAGGATTCTAGCTAATCAACAGTTCTAGGTTTCCTTTGTTGTGTTTTTCGTTTCGTGATGTGTTAAATATTTTCAAATGGTGAAAGATCAAGACTGCAGGCAGGCCATTTCAGCACCTGGACACTTCTACAACAAAGTCATAGAACTTTCTTGCTCGTATATGCAAGCCCTTCTCTGAAAAAGGAAGTTTTCTGGATGGAAGCATTGGATGGTCCCTCTCCTCTTTAGTCTGAATGATGTAGTATCCATGGGTAAAATAAAAATTTCAATTTGTCTGGCCACAGAAAAGTTTTCCACTTTGCCTCAGTACATTTTAAATGAGCTTTAGCCTGGAGAGGATGGTGACTTTTCCGGATCATGTTCACGCATGCCCTTTTTTTTGCATGATAGAGATGTAACCTGCATTTGTGGATGACATGGCAAACTGTGTTCACAGACACTGATTTCTGGAGGTGTTAGTAAACCCATGCAGTGATTTCCATTACAGAATCATCACTGCTTTAAATGCAGTGCCCCTGTCAACTTGTCCGAATGACATTTTACACAGTATCCCAACTTTTTTTGGAATTGGGGTTGCAGTTTATGGATTTGCTATTAGAGTCCGTAGCGGCCGAATACCACGCAGATGGAGCTTGGAGGAAACGTTGCTAATTTCCCGGATAATTGGATAATAGCAAAAAATGAAGTGGATGTACATACACTTTATAATTTGCCTCTCTGTGACTCAACATCTAAGTGATGTTAACTTTCCACTGAGACAGGAAATGAGTAATCCAGATATTGTCATTTCTCTAACCTTAATCTATTTCCAAACCAAAGGCTAGAGCTTTAATCTGGGTGCTATTTTCGAACCCTGTTCCGTGGGAGTACCCAATTGTATTTTGTAATTCCATGGATTTATTGGCCAAATATGGACACAGGGTAAAAAAAATAGATTTCCTGTGAACGCTGTCAGCTTCATTCAACAGTCCGTGATAAAACTCATTACCTCAGCCAAAACAGATGCAGTGCTGCACTATACAATGCTGGTGTTTGTGTTCTTTAAACCAAACTGTACATCCACCCTGGCCTTTTGTGGCAAAGTCACAATGATGGCCTGATAATGAGGTGATGAGGTGTCCCTGACTCCCTGGGAATTACCTCTATTCTCTCTGTATCCTTACCTCTGTTCCAGTGAGGGACAATTTCCTCTCTAAATAGCTTCCTCCACTTGAAAAAGACTGTTTTTATGAAACAGATCCCCCAACTTCCGTCACCATTGTGACTGTATAACAATAGGAGTCTATGCAATATTTAGGTCACATAGTTAAGTATGAGCAAAATCAAAACAGCAAGCGGAAAAAGCCTGGCCGAAAGCAAAACAAACGATTCATCCTGCACAATATCTTGTAGGATTTGTGCTCAAAGAAACAACAGTAACATGTTAAGAGGGAGCTGAAAATTCCTGCATGATAAAAAAGGAAAGAAAGTCAGAGGGAAAAAAGGAGGAAAAAGTGCTGCAAGTATGAAACGGCTCATTTCATGATCGGGCGAAAAACTTTACATCATAACAATAACATTAGGTTAAAGTGCTATCCTGACCGCACAATGCCTGAGCAGCAGATTCAGGCATGGTCTTTGTTTGCTAATCTGGTCAATCATGATCTCACTTCCAGTTTATTTGATGTTTTTTGTCCTGGTTAACTGACTGCTGGACAAACAAACGAGAAGGAAAATGCTGAAGTGTGAGCCATTCGCCATGATGTAAGCGATACGGTCAGAACCCAGGCCTCATTTGCGGCAGACCACCAACACACACAACAAACCAGAACTTCCCTTTATCTCGCAAAATGAAAAGACCCGAAGCAATTTTATGCAGTAACCATACACCCCAAATCCTCTTTCAGAAGATTCATGAAGTGAAAAAGAACTGAGAAATTTCACAGCTGAACCTACTAAACTATTACAGGTGAACTTCCTGCACTGTGGGAGCAGGAAATATAAAAAAATAATATTTGTTTTTGACCCACATGCAAGACAGAATATGCAAATATCCACCAAGTGTGGTTTGGGATCACACTGATGATACCGAATATCCTGTGAATGACAATGTTGGAGATTTAAATACCTGGATTCAAAGAATATAGATAGTGGCGTATGCATAGAAACTCATTCATACACCTCTAAATCGGTCTCAAGCTTCAAGCCAGTCAGCTTCTATATCACCTGAAGTGCCTGAGCTAGTCAGGCCTGCTTTCCTCCTTTCCATTATCTTATTAATTGTCTTGAAAAATAAAAAAGCTGCCACGTGTCCAGCGAGCTCACAAAACCAACATGGCCAATGCCTTTCTTAACAATAAGACAACTCCCACGTGGCTGAGACGGGTGAGTCAGACTTATTTGTTTGCCTACCTGATAATGACGCACTGGCTTTCACGTTCAATCATCATGTTTCTGTACATATTGTCTGCCAGCGCATAGATATGAGGAGGGTTTTCATATTGAGCCTACAGGAGAGAAGGACAGAGTTAGTTAGAGCGGGTTAAAAATATATATATATATAAATAACACATTATATTATAGAAATCGTACGGGTTAAAATTTCGCATCGCAGACGCTACAAAGAGCGACATGCTGTTTGCAGAGGTGACTTCCTGCCAGGTAAGTTCCTTATAAGACAGGTCTGAGCTGCATTCCCTTTAGAGAAGAATGCGGTGGGTACAAGTATCTGGACCGCACCTTATTTCTTTAAAAACAGAAATAACATGCGTAGTCGCTAAATGTATTGAATATTTCAGTTGGGATTTCACTGGTGAGTCTAAATAGGTTTTTATACAAAAATAAACTCTTTTAATTCCAAGGCATTTATGTTTACGGCGTTTGGTAGACGCCCTTATCCAAAGCGACTCGCATTTATCTTATCTGAAGGTTAAAAACCTTGCTCAACAGCTTGGAGCTGCTAGAATTTGAACCCGTAAACCTTCCGTTCAGAAGTCCAATATTTTCAACCCTGAACTGCCACTTCCCAAACTTCCTGCATTTCTTAGTCATTTCCAATAGAATACTTACTGCTCCCTGGTACATCTCCACCTCCTTGTCCCCAAAGTATGGCATTTGTTTAAATGGGTTAACAGATATCAGCACAGGTCCAATGTATGTCTATAAACATAAGTCAAGGGTTATAAAAATTTTTTTTATTCCAAGCACATCATATAGTGTATTATATTTAGGCTTTTTTACTGTATACTGTATGTGTTGTCCCCCAGTACTTGGTTCTACATATGTAATTTTGTCTATATGTGGGTCTTCCCCAACTGTTACTATAAACTTGGAGGCACACAATTGTACAGGATGTCTTTTAGATGTGATTGCATGACATTTTCACTTCACTTAACAATGACATGACAATGCCTCTCTGCACAAAGCCAGCTCAACGAATATATGCTTTACATGGGTTGGAAGATGTGGAAGATCTCCTGCTATAGAGCTCTGACCTCAACCCTTTTGAACTTGATGAATGTGGATGCTAACTGCACCTCAGGCCTCCTCAAGTCATTTAGATCAGTATCTGATTTTACTAACATGCTTATGGCTGAATGAGCACAAATCCGCCTTAAAATATAGTAAAACATCTTCTCAGAAGTTTGGAGATTTTAATAAGAGCAAATGTGGACTGAATGTGGAATAGGGCGTTCAATAAAGAAGTACAAAACAGTTTTATAGACAGGTGTCAACGTCTGTCTGTCTGTCTGTCTGTCTGTCTGTCTGTCTGTCTGTCTGTCTGTCTGTCTGTCTGTCTGTCTGTCTGTCCGTCTTGTTCTCCTTTCTATAATAAACTATGAGGTGTTCTCTTATCTACTTTTATACATTATATACAGTGTGTTAAACATTATCAGAAGCTACAAAAACAAGTCTGTATTTGATTCTAAATACAAAGCTGAGAAACTAGTGGCTTCATGCTTTCCTTCAAGTTCTTAAATATCTAAAATACTGCTGAGATAATCGACTCTATTTAAAAAAAGGGGGAACTCTTTTTTTTTTTATAAATAAAGAATCATGGAATGGGCTAAAACTGGCAAGTGAAAAGCAAAGTTAAAAATAAATGATGATGAAGATGATGATGAGTATGACATGTCATATAGTAGCAGAGGAACTCATGCTTGATATGTCAGAGGTCTGCAAAGGCAGTACTGTCTCCTCTGACTGGAGTCACTTGGCAGGCTGCTGCTCGTCGCAAATAAAGGAAGCATTGAGCTTGACTCACGCTGACCTCAGTCCCATATGCCGCTGACTGCAACACTGCATCACTGTTACTATTTTCTCTCTACAATCACTGCACTTAGTCTGGGTTCAAAGATCTATGGCCTGAAGTAGCTAAAAACCCTTAATCCTAATCATTCCAGAGATGTTCATGACCTATGAGATTTCTGCAAGGTCCAAAGAGGCTGTTACGCCTTGAATATTGATACATACCCTGATTATTATGTTATATAGACAAAAGTTGTCTGAGTATAAGATGCTTTTTTGAACATCTCAGTCCCTATTTATATGGTATAATAACCTCCACTCTTCTGGGAAGATGTTCCACTAGATTTTGTGGAGAGTTTTGCTCATTCAGGAACACCAGACCGGATCATAATATGGGTATGTGCTTCATTTTAGACATCCCACTTCATATTTAATCCTCAATTGCTCTTATAATAATCTCCACTCTTCTGGGAAGATGTTTTGTGGAGATTTGTATTTATACAGAAACACAATTGTGTTAGTAATATTAGGTAGTGATGTAGGTGAGGTGAGGAGGCCTGGGGGTGCAGTCAGCGTTTAATCCATTGTGCTGTAATGCAGGCCACTCATGATCTTCTGGTCCAACCTTCATAAAAAAGCCTTCAGGCTTGGTGCACAGGGGTATTGTCATGCTGGAACAGGTGTGGGTCTCCTAGTCCAAGTGAGGGGAACATTTTATGCTCCTGCATCCAAAGACGTCTAACACAAATGTGTGCCTTCAGGTTTGTGGTAGAAGTTTCAGGAAGAACCACATATGGCTGGAAAAGTCTGGTGTTTCAATACATTGATCAATATTGTGTATATATGACTATCACAAGCTCTTTTGTTGTGGGAAAACAAAAGAGCTCACGAGAGTCTGAAGGTACAGTGATTTGACGTCCAACCCATCTCATTTTTAGATCAGAGTGGCTCAGGCTATATACATGTTTGGTTAAGCCTGATTACAGTCAGTCTAATCAAGATCTGATCTATGGAGTGCTGGAACAAATCCAAGAGCACATTTGAGAGAAAATGCAGGAAATGATTTTTTATCCATAAATAACTGAGGAGAGGCCCGAGGAGAGCCGTACGTCATAAAGACATCAATCAAAACGCAGAGAGCTTTTCAAACGACACTTCTAAAGCCTCTCGTACTCCTGCTTTTACACCGCCCTCTTCCTGATCATTTAAGGATACGAAAATGTAGTCGTCCATATATCTCTTCTTCAGGTTTTCCACAATAGCGTCTTCGTTAATTTTGGTGAGTAGCACCATATCGTCCACGCCGCTCTGCTTGACATTGTGGCTCTGCCAGTGGTACCGGTAGTGTCCCCGGCTCCCCTGTAACAAAACACACAAAACACATTTACACATTACTTACAAAATTAACACTTTTGTTTCACAGCTCCTTGGATATAATCTCCTTTCAATACGATGCATTTGTACATTTAATCCTCATGCATTTAATATTGCGAGTTCGTAATGAGCTGTTCTCAGTATTGTGTTTAGATGATAAACCATGTTTTGTGTGCGCTCAGTTTCAGGAAACCTGAATTTCATTGTATGAGAACAGCATAGTGTATACGAATGGTGATGATGTAGGCCAAATAAGCAAAACACATCATTTCCCAATGACTTCATGTCTCAAGACAGAACCTGAATACAGCCTGTTCACTGCACATCTGGATTCGGTGCATTTCCTTAATCAGCAGCCTTCTTCCTTAAACCCACCCCCCTGAAAACTTTGCTGACACTCAGAGTGTAAAAACCGTCCACTCGGTGAAGTGACCGCATGGTGTATTTTCTCTCAACACACAGATGGGGACTTCTGTTGTTACTAAACTCACGAAAAAGAGCAGCGTCAAACAAAACCTTCCCCTGTCCACTGCAAATACTGCTTTTGATGCTTGCGTTTCTCAGATCTCAGCTCTCATCTTTTTCTCTTTTTTTGATTGGCCGACAAGTCAGTGTGAACTGATGCCAAAACGCAGCACGAGCGACTTTACTCTACTGTTCAGATATTTAGACGTTCAAGAGTCCGGAGAACAAACACAGACACAGAACAAAAAACATTCAATTCATCTAAAAGGTCAGTTTTAAGGATTTAATATGTCTGTTCTTCTTTTAATACAATATATGGACAAAAATGTATTGGGACTCCTGACATTTCCAGCGGTATATGATTCTTCCACAAACATTTACTATAGATGAAGTGGTAGCTTAGTGGTTAAGACTCTGGGTTACTTCTTAGTAGGTTGAGACTTCAAACCCTGAGTTTGCAAAGCTGCCACACTTGGGGCCCTTAAGCAAGGCTCTTACCCCCAGTGCTACAGGGGCAATGTGTCATGGCTAATCCTGTACTCTGACCCCAGCTTCCTTCACCTCTCTTTACAAATTTGGAGACACCATTTCTTTTTTGCTTTCATTTGAACTAGAAGACTCAAACCTGTTCATGATGATGCCCAGGTGTACAAAAAAGGCATGAAGATACACTTTGCATGGGTTCTCTTGCTATAGAGCTCACAACCCTATAAAACAGTGAATTTGAACGCTGGCTGCACCCCCCAGGTCTCGTAAATTCGCCTACACCAGTCCCTGATTTACCAGTTTACTAACACCCTTGAGTTTATGAATGAGAACAAATCTCTACAAAATCTAGTAGAACATCTCCTCAGAAGAAGTGAAGATTGTTAGCATATGGAGACTAAATGTGGAGATGTTAAAAAAAGCATATCTTACGGCCAGGTGTTTAGAAACCCATGCCCATATCCTTCCCGATCTCCGTGACTATTGTTGTATATAGAAAACAAATGGCGTGTAAATCCTAATATCACTTCTTATGAATATTTCTCTCTGAAACAACACACAGCAGTGAAGAACACGTGCTGAAAAAGTAGACGGCTCCGGCTCCAAACAAGGTGCAATGAACTCAGGAGTTCGGGAGTAAATAAAAAACAAAGAGAGTAAATTACAGGAAAATAAAAACACTGCGGCACTTCATTAGTCAGTTATAAGAGTGTAGTGTATGTGTGTGGTTGCTCCACAGTAAACATGTCCTAAATCACAGCTCGAACCGTTTTCCCACATGGTAGCCGTTAACTAGTTTTACAGCACTCATCACATCACAGGAAGATACACCATATGGGCAAAAGTATTGGGACAAACGTAGCACAAGGCAGGAGGCACAAAATGGAATGATTTTGCATGTGGTAGCGGAGTGGAGCGGAAGATCTCCATGATGAATGTGAACGCTGACCTCAACCTACTCACCTCAGCTACACCAGTACCTGACTTTCCTTGTCACTGAATCTCTGTAAACACACTCCCATAATCTGGTGGAACATCTCCCCAGAGGAGTGGAGGTTATTTTAAGAGCGAATGAGAACTAAAAGAAGCAAATCACAGTCTTCTACTCTGGTTTCTACAAACTTTTGCTTATACGGTACATCTCTTTTTTTGGTAAACTGGAATTGATTTTCGAGTGATGTCACCTTTTTAAAACTGGAACTCATTAGGACCTAGAAGAGGATAAGGTATAAACAAAAGAATCTCAAAGCCTATGATTATGTAAAAAAATAAATAAATAAATAAAATGCAAGTCAGGGATCATTTCACACCATCTACATTTTAATCTTAGCCTTCCTAAGAGAAGCTGGAGGAACCCAAACACCATTTCGGTGTGGTCTGCTCTCTTTTCTTTGCAATCAGCCCTTTTTTTTTAACAAAAAACAGTGGAATGCGAGTTCAGCTGTGCCATAAAAAAAATCTCTCTGAAGCCCAAATGCTCATAAGTCTTTTTTCCCACCACGTGTTCCTGATAGAACCGAAGCCAGACCGGCAGCTCATGCAGCTTTCTGCAAAAAAAAAGTGTATCGGCTGCTGCTTTGCAGAACCTCGTCAGTATAAACGTATAATATATAGGCAAAAGTTTTTGGACACCTGAGCAAATGATTGCTTTGTGCTTCTTTTTGAAACTCGCATTCCACATTTGGTGCACATTTAATGTTATAATGAGCTTCTGGTAAGATGTTCCACTAGATTTTATGGAGATTTGTGCTCATTCAGGAAAGACGGGTACAGATGTTGTTGTGGTGAGGAGGCCTGGGGTGCAGTCAGCAATCCAAATTCATCAAGGTATCTCTTCAACGCCATCAATGCCACGCATATCTTCATGGTGCACAGAGGCACTGTCATGCTGGAACAGGTTCGAGATCCTATGCATCTGTGTGCCTTCAGCTTTTTGGAGTTATTGTGTATTTATTGAGTTATTGTGTATTTATTCACACCTTGAACTTTAAGTCAAGTCAAGTCAAGTCAAGTTTATTTGTATAGCGCTTTTCACAACAGACATTGTCTCAAAGCAGCTTTACAGAAAACAACAGTGAAGGTGAATGGTGTGCGTTTGTCCCTGATGAGCAGCCGTGGCGACAGTGGCAAGGAAAAACTCCCTTAGATGATATGAGGAAGAAACCTTGAGAGGAACCAGACTCAAAGGGGAACCCATCCTCATATGGGTGACATCAAGAGTTTGGTCATAAATCTTTCAACAATACAGAACAATTTGTGATCATCATAGATCCAGCATCAGCTTCTCCATGCCAGGGCCTTTAAACACTCGGCATCTACTTCTCCATGATCATCCATAGGTCCATAATCTTCACGAGGTGGGACGTGACTGGAGCTGGCCAAACCTCAGGAAGCCTCGGGATGGGGAGAGAAAGAGAAGCAGTGGAGAGGAATTAGCGTAGCTGCTGTTCATGATATTAACAGCACAAGTTGATAATGTGCATGTGATCAGATGTTCTGGAGCACAAGTTTGTGATGTGATGTGTGTGATGTGTGTTATGTGTAGGCTTTGCTAAAAAGATATGTTTTTAATCTGCACTTAAACTGGGAGAGTGTATCTGAACCCCGAACACTGTCAGGAAGACTATTCCAGAGTTTAGGAGCTAAATGTGAAAATGCTCTACCGCCTTTAGTGGACTTTGCTATTCTAGGAACTACTAGAAGCCCAGAGTTTTGAGATCTCAGGGAGCGTGACGGATTGTAGCGTGTTAAAAGACTGGATAGATACATGGGAGCCAAACCATTTAGTGCTTTATAAGTGAGTAGCAGTAGTTTGTAGTCTATTCGAAACTTAATAGGAAGCCAATGTAGGGACGATAAGATTGGGGTTATATGATCGTATTTTCTTGACCTAGTAAGAACTCTTGCTGCGGCATTCTGAACTAACTGAAGCTTGTTTATTAATGATGCAGGACATCCACCTAGTAATGCATTACAGTAGTCACAACTTTACTCATCGTCTCCAGATTGTTTTTCCATGGTTGCTGGTTTCCACAGCTCTTATCTTCAAGGTTTGTACATTTCAAATAAATATCTGCTCCAGCGCCAATTTCATGTGACATGATTACGTCACCATACCTTAAAAAGATTCCCCATCAATATTGCAAATAAAATGTTTTCTCGAATTTATTATACTGTATGATTTATTCCGTCTGACGTGTAGTTACTACGGTCCGTCGTTCTTCTAAAAAAAAAAACAGGTCCCGAAAATGAATATTTAATTCACCACCACGCATGAAATATACTACGGTATTTACATCAAACCTCGGTCAGGACATCATTTACTGTTCCACATCCAGGCCTTTCGAGAGAACCGGAGGACGATGTTTATCTGTAAAATCCATGTTTTTTTTCCCCCATTGTGCTCGTTTAGGAATGATAATGTTCTGCTGGGAAAGGGAGAGGTTGAAATGCGGAAACACGAGAGGAGAACGTTCCGAAAACTTCTGCGGTTCGCCCAGGAATCGAGCAAAGTGCCTTTTTTTTAAGAACGCGATAATGAGTTACGTCATACATTTAGTGGTGTCCCGATCCAAAAACTGACCGTAGCCCATTTTGTGTGAAGAGTGGCTTCTATAAAAAGTAACCGGCGTTTAAAATCAGGCTTTTTTTGCACTGTGAAGTATAGAATTGCAAACTGCTACTTACCTCCTTCACAACACTGAGCTAAATGGAGGCCTGTGGTACGAGTGAGAGAGCGAGAGAGATGAAGATTTACTGGGTGGCCTGACTGAGAGGAGTTTTTTTTTGTAATGATATCAGGACGCCTACGATATCACCGTCTCATTTAAGGGATTTTTAAACCAAGATAAATCAGTCAAGACCTTCAGGTGTGTGTGTGTGTGTGTGTGTGTGTGTGTGTGTGTGTGTGTGTGTGTGTGTGTGTGTGTGTGTGTGTGTGTGTGTGTAAAAAAATCAGAAAAAAAAAGTTTGTTCTGTCTGTTATGGCGGTTAAAAAGGGTGAATTTTTGCGACACATTTTTCCTATAAAGTGCTGGAAGAGACCATTAACCCAAAAATGTAATCCAGCAGTAGAAGTTGAAGAATTCCTGCAGCACCAGCCCCTGATCCATACAGTCTGGCAGTTCCCAAATGCAAATTCCATGGCCTTATATGGCGCGTGTGGAGTGGAGTCAGGCCGGGCACAGGAAATGGCTGGGTCTGATTCAGTATCACGGTCAGGCGGCACTTTTTTCCTTCTCCTCTTCCTCCTCCTCCTCCTCCTCTTAAACTTACACTCCACTCCGCCTTCCCAGACATCTGGTTTTCACACCAACGGCTGCTTTTCTAAAGCTTCACAAGGTTGAAAATACCGACCCAGGACAGGTTATTCCCTCTCCACCTTGGCATTTTTGTATTGAAAGGGAAGACCGATTCGGAACAAAGACCTGGAACTGAAGTCGTTTACTCTGCATGTAATAAGTAAAATTGTAATTGTGTGTTATAACGCTTCATCCATTCACCCGCTTATTAATCCCATAAGCATTTCTTAAGTTTCTCAGCAGATTAGGAGGCGAATCTCAAATAAACAATTATTGACTGCCTTTTTCGAGTTCATCACGGAATGGAGACGGTGTTGTGTTGTGGTGTGGTGACTGGAAGATCAGCTCATTTCGTTCCTTTGATCAGATTCAATTAAATGTTACATTTTCTATGAACAGATCACCTACACGTCTACACACGCCAACTTTGACTACAGTTCCAATCATTTATATATGTATATATAACTGCTAAGCCTTCATGGGAGTCACGTGACAAAAGTACGATCATGAGATGAACGACAAATTTTGCGATGCTTTGCATGTCCAGTAGAAAATTAACGACTCATCGCTAATGTGGGGCAGCAAACCAAGGGAAGTGGTAGACCAGTGGTTAAGATTATGGACAGCCTGTAAGAAGGTCATGAGTTCAAATCCCAGCACCACCAAGCTGCCACTGTGGGTCCATGAGCAAACCCTTGAATGCTCAGTTGTGTGAATGAGATGAAAGTTAATTGTTCTGGATAAAGGCATCAACCAGAATGAGACGTGTTGATGTTCACAAAAACATCCGAATGATCACTGATAAACTGTGACCATTATATTTTCGGTTCAGATGTTGAGCCTTTTTAAAGGAGGAGTGGTCTCCAAGCTGACATGGCTGAATAAAAGACCTGTTACCTTTGAATACGCCAAACACCATTAGAGGTTAGTTCATGGCCCTATATAAGACCTCCAAGTGCTTATACGCCTTTAGATGAACGCCTCTGAAATTTTAACAGATGCCTCTGTCCAATCGCCTTTGTTGTCACTCGAGATGCTTTCAGGGAAATCATTTGAATACCTGAATGTGACTGGCTGCAACAGAGGATCTACAGAAGCTACAAAAGCTGTGATGGTTTCACAAGCCAGAGTTTTCAGATATTCCTCGACTCGGTCTACCTGTTGGATAAACGATCTCTCAGGGCAATTCAGATTTGAATAGGACTGAACTCATCGTGTTTGAAAGCTATGAGATATTCATTAGCCCGTCAGCGTATAAACTTGGCAGACCGCGCAGACTTAAGTGGTCCTGGAGCATGACCGAAAAAACAGCTCCAAGTTGGCACAAGAGCAAACCTTTAGAAATGAGTACTATCTATACAGAATAATAACTCTTTTCCAGTTCCAGGGAAAGGGTGCCAAGCTTGGACTAGGTGTGGTGTCTCAAGCTTTTCTTCTGCTTGAAACTGGGAAATGAAATGAAAACATGTACACTAATAACAAACCGTCCACTTCCTAAACATTATTCTATTCTATCAGACAGAGTAATGTTTCAGATGAGGTCATAATGACATCACGCAAGTTTAAAAAAAAAAAAAAAAAAACATTTATGGAGTAATGTTAGAATAATTATGCCGATAAGGTAACTGGAGCTCGTGACCACTGAAAGAGAGAGCGAGAGAGAGAGAGAGAGAGAGAGAGAGAGAGAGAGAGAGAGAGAGAGAGAGATAGAGAGAGAAAGAGCCTGAGGCATAAAGGTGGAGGCATCAGAGGTAGCCTACGTTGTCTCCAGAGACAATACCAGTGCAACATTAGTGGCCCAGAAATGCTTCTGGGGAGTGGCCCAGAAATGCTCGGCTGGCTACAGCTTAAAGTGCCAACATTCCTAAATCCAGGTCATGTTTTTTTGGATGGCATTTGATTAGTTGGCAATTAGTGTCATCAAATAGGGAAGTTGACAAGGCACAGATTTTAGTATTTATTCCAGACAGCTGTATGTGGATGAATCATTTCTATATCTATATTTGTGACTTCCTGTGTCACAAACAATAGTTCCTGTTTGCCCAGGCTGAAGTTCTCCATTTCTTTTTTTTGGCATAAAAAATACATAAATGTCTGTGCACTGTAAAACCAATATCCGTGGAAAATGTACTACATAACTTCCTGATAGTTTAAACGAAGCATTGCTGTCCATTTACATTAGCAAACGTCATTTACATTACATTTACATTAGCAAACATTAATTAATTTTGGGGCTTAGAAGCCAGATGAAGATCCTCTATAGGTGGAAAAAAGGGAAGGATGGAGGGTTCAGGGTCTATCACACTGAAACTAGCCTATTTGACTCTTCAGGGTCTATGAGGCAGTCCATGTACTTTGTACCATGTGACTCAAGTAAAAGTGTCCCTTTAAACTTTCATTCGAGTAAAAATACAAATGTTTTTGCCTTCAAATGTATTTAAGTATCCAAAGTACTAATTTATTATAACTATAATGTTTCTATTATAATTTTTATCACAAGACTCTTTAATTAATCAACTCAGTTGATGTGAAAAGACTCGAATGTGACTCTCAGCACACTGATCTATTAATAGAATGATATTAATGACTCAAACACTGATAATAAAATCGTGTAAACAAGGTCAAGGTGCGTTGTGTCGAGCTCAAGTCTGGAGTTTCATCATCATTTATTCCTTTCTAAATGTTCTGCTTGATGTTGAACTGATGCTGAACTGTATGTTGGTGATCAGTAGATACACCAAGCGCCGATCAGAACACGTGTAAAACAGAGCGTGCGCTCGATCCTGATTGGTGACTCGCTGCGTGTTTCACCGGTTAAGTTTTTATCCTCGTAAATAAAAAGATTATAGACTGATTTTGCAAAAATGTAGTTAAGTAAAAAGTCAAATATTTGAATGTAGTTAAGTTAAAGTAGAAGTTTCCCCAAACAGAAATACACTCACATTACCGTGAGGTCACGTATGCAAAGAAGGTGTACGTCACTTTCCTATTGAGACGGTTGTGCAGCATGAGCTGAAGTTTCAAAAGACATGGTCGAGTGACTCCAAGACTCCCAGAGGAATTACACATCATGCTGCAAGTTTGCAACTTGTAATTCCCCACCTCCAAAAACAAAAAAAAAGAAAAGAAAATGAGCCCTCATCTTAAAAATTTCAGCTCATGAGGACCTCTTCTCAAAAACAGATTCCTTGCCGGTGTACCATGTGACCTCAAGTCAACACGTCTGAACACAAAACAAAGGAACACGTCTACAAGCATTTGCTTTGGATCAGTCAACATTCAGACTTTTTTTACAGTTAAAAACATTGTCCAGACAGTTCGCTGTTTTGAAAAGCAAAGCGTAAATTCATCACATCTTCTGGCTGAATCTGCCAGCATCAGGAGCAAAGCGTTACCACAGTGTTAGCTGGTGGTCGAGAACTGGAGAGAAACATGGAAAAAGGTTGACGATCCCACGCATAACAGAGGTGTAGTTCCCAAGAGCAGAGTCAATTGCGCGTATAATGCAAGAGCTCGGACTTAAGTAACTCAAATGGCTGCTTGAGTAACTCCAGACCAGTAGGAGTCAAAGCTTGTGGTCTTCACTAATTGTTCCCTCTTTAAAAAAAAAAATAACACAGAACTTTCCCAGATCAAAGCCAAAAAACAAAGAAAAGAGAAATGAAAACACGTTGGAAAGTGTAAGAGTGTCTGGAGCGGCGTTTGAGGTATTTAAGCACAGACCAAATAAAATCAATTCAACAAAAACAAAACATGGCTGAGACAAAAGGGAACGGGTCACACTGGTACACAGATGAGCGAGAGGTTCTCACTCCAGGAAGACCTTCACAGCTTTTACTCTGAGAGACTGGAGAAGTGGTCGCTTTATGCATGAAAGTTTAAGGTTGGTATGTGCTTCATTCTGAACATCTAATTCCACATTTAATCTCCATTCGCTCCTATAATAACCTCCACCACTCTTCTGGGAAGACGTTCAACCAGATTTTGTGGCGATTTGGTCTCATTAGTAAAGTCAGGTTCTGATGTAAGGTGAGATGAGGAGGCCTGGGGTGCCATCAACATTCCAATTCATTGTTCATTAGTGTTAATAGCTCTATAGCTGGAGAACTCCAACCCATGAAAAGCTGAATTCATGAAGCTGGCTTTGCGCACAAGAACGTTTTCATGCTGGAACAGAATTCTGTCTCCTAGTTAGAAAGAAAGGACATTTTATTTTAGTCTCCCACATCCAAGAACTTCCTAAACAATTGCATGCCTCCAATTCTGTGTTAACAGCTTGAGGAAGAACCACATAAAAAAAAAAGTCAGGTGTCCTTCTACTTTTTGTCCATTCAAAATAAACGGATATGCAGTCTGGTGTGATAAACTAAAGAATCATTTTTCTTTCCACAGACAAATAAACAACTTCTAAAGGAACGAGCGTTTGCTTTGAGCATTTGTTTATAGCCCATAAAGAAGCTCGAGCATGTGTCCTGCAAAAGACTTCGGCTCACAGCAAACCTTCATCTACTACGCATCAATAAGGATCGCCTTGAATAAAAAAAAATAAAAACACGTCTAAACAAATTTGACACGTTCGTATAGACACGACAACATCGGGCCCGTTTTACAAGGCCGCATCAAAGGCTTCTAACGAACGTGTTAATCAAAAGGCAGGCGTGTGTGAGAACTTGATTAAACTAAATAACGCGTCCCGTCTCCCCTCAGCTGTCTGCTTTCAGACTGGGTTTTCCAGGAGCTCGAGTCACAACGCCTTCCAGAGCACCAATGCTTCGATGTAAACAGGAACGCCTTGTGTGTTAGAACATAAATGGAATGGCCAGATGGACCGGTCCTCCTGGGTGATGTTCCTGCAATCGACTTGAAAACAGATCTGAGAACAGTTTGAGCATCTCCAAGCTTCAATCTTTGTTGTATGCAAAAATGTTGTGTAAGGGCTGGCTGGAGTGGCTCGCTGTGGCCCTGACTACCCTGTGTGTGTGTGTGTGTGTGTGTGTGTGTGTGTGTGTGTGTGTGTGTGTGTGAGATGATTAACGGAAAAGTAAACTGGTTGTGCTCAGGAATGCTGCCTGGTTAAGGTCCTTACTCACAGCCAACGGGAACCAGGCGCTGGCAAAGTGTAAGGAACGCTGCAACACCCCTCTGAGAACTCTCTTTTACAAAAGACTCTCAGTCTGCAGGATCACACACACAGGCATGCCTGGTGCAATTTTACAGCTTCTACTTCTCCAAAACACGCGTATCAACTCCTAACTATTTAGGAATTTATAACACCGAACAACCTATCATCAGGAATGAGAAATGCTGGATTTGCGGAGATGAATCGAAATTTTACACACGATAACTGCGTGTGTAAAATACAAACAGAGCCAAAGTTGAGCAAACACATTTACAATCATGGGTGCTTACACATATTCAAGTTCTCTCACACACACACACACACACACACACAGTGTAAGAAAGTGAGAAAGTAAGAAAAAAGAAAAAAGCGAATTGAGCAAACTAGAAGCGCTAGAAAGAGATCAGGACGATAAGACTTCGCCACGTGCCTCAAGAACTTTCCCTCAACAGTTTCTGACTCACGATCTCAATCTAGATCCTTCATCATCGGTGTAACGGGACCTCTACACTGATCCTTTTTGCTGCATCGCTCTTGAAACTGCTGACGACTGGGGAAAATGTGGCACCGATGGACGAAAAATGACTCGTCCTTCACTAATACATGCAAACACAAAAATACACACACACACACACACACACACACACACACACACACACACACACACACACACACACACACACCAATGGTGCAAGAGCAGGGGGGATATGAATGACATTTCCAGGACTTCAAGACACTAAGATGTGTGTATATTTGGCCATTATTCTGCTCTATGATCAAACATCCTTTGGGAAGTGATGCAGGATGACTATTGTTGGTGTGACTCACAATGAGCTGCCCAGAGTTGACCTGGTGATTAGGACACAATAAGGAATTGAACAAATGTGGAACAAAAAGGCTTAGGGAGCTCAGCAAGCTCAGGGGCCCGAAGTGGGGTTACTCAGATTAGCTTTATATTACAAGGGTTAGGGTTAGGGTTAGGGTTAGGGTTAGGGTTAGGGTTAGGGTTAGGGTTAGGGTTAGGGTTACACACACACACACACACACATACACAAAAATCAAGATTACTGATCTAAAGGGCGGGAGTTCAAGCTCCAACACCACCAAGCTGACACTGTTGGGCCCTTGAGTAAGGCCCTTAACCTCCTCTGCTCCAGGATCCTGGGGTAGAGTAACTGGCCCCAGCTTCTTAATATGCTGGTAAAAGTGAAGAAAAGCATTCTATTGTTCTGTAATGTACATGTGACAGATGCCGCTATCTATATAGACAAATGTTTGTTTTGACACCTGGCCGTAAGATTGGTGTGCTCCTCTATTTGAACATCTCATTCTCCCTTCAGTTCTTAGTTTTAGATATAGTAACTTTAGTGTTAGGTTATAGTAACATCAACTCTTCTGGGAAGATGTTCCACTAGACCTTTGTGGAGTTTTTGTGCTTTAGCCACAATGGTGTTAAAGTCAGGTACTGATGTAGGTGAGATGAGGAGGTTCCAATTCATTGTTCAATAGGTTCGAGGTTAGATCTCTATATAGCAGGCCACGTAAGATCCATTACAACCCATGTAGAGAATATTTTGATTCTTTAGGTTTGGGTCTTCAAGTGACAGGAAAAAGAACCACATCTGCCTTCATGAGTCCATTCAGTGTACAATGAATTCAATACATACATCAGATATTTCGATTCAAATGTTTTATTCCTGTTATACCTCATATTACAGAATTACCCATATTTATTTTATCAGTGTACGGTTACATTTAATATTGTGGAATGTCCATAAGGCAAACTCGAATCTTCTACCCTTTTACAGGAAGTCAGTGTGAGAGATTAGTCAGAGGTTATATAAAGCGTGGACCAGACAGGAATGAGCTACTGGCAATTTACTAGAATAATCTAGAATAAATATATACTTATACCTCTCAAAATTTACTGTATATATAAAGCTGTTTTCCGACCAATCGGATTGTGGATCATCTCTGTGGTATAACAGTTATAATATTATATTACGGTGGATTTTAATCCCATTGAATATATTTATTACTGCTTTAAATGTCTAATCGGTGCTTGAGACACTTTCTGGATTTATAAATATATATATATATTTTTTTTTTTTTTTTTTTTTTGAAGGTTCTACCAGAGATCTACCAGTGACCCTGTCCCTCACTTCTTTATAGATAAACTTATAAATGTAAAATATATATTTATCATCTATGTATATAAAGCTGCTTCGAGACAATATCCAGGGTAAATTTAGATCCATTTCTTGCAGATATATTTGATATTTCACTCTATAAACTGTGGGTACGCACAGGAGATTAATTTTGCCTATGGAAGGCCAAAAGGGAGAACAACCATAATAAATTTTGGGTTTAACTCAAACAAATTGATTTGAGCCACAAAAGTTCTGGCTGGTTAAAGACCCAGAGCTGTGTTAGTCCAAGACCAACACCTTTTTCCTGGAGAAAAGATCATCTGCAGGACACATTCCAAAAAATTCTTTTTTTCGCTTCAGGACGAGGATCTACGGCGTAACTTTCTCGAGAAAGCACTACGGCTGCGTCTCTGGCCTGAAACGAGATGTCGAGAATATCGTTTCTGTTATTCCGTTATGAAACATGGGGGTTTTATGGTTTGGCTGGAGGTAATGCTGGAATAATCTCTTCCAGAATATGGTGAGCTTGTCTTTATAACAGGAGAACTGGCGCAGCGGAGGGAAAGCTGTGCAGGAAAAGCTCTTGAAATATGAATCTTGATGTTAGGACAGAGCCTGTAAACATTATGGATACACAACGTGGAAGCGTACGGAGCATGAAGCATAAAGGAGGGAAAAAATATGCACGTTTTTTTAATTAAAATCCATTAGAACAGAGAGAAATGTAACTCTATCCCTTTTTTTGGTTGTTGAACAGTAATGGTTTGATCAGATATCCAACAGGATCACCAAAGTCTGTGACTGTTTCAGAGAAGAAACCAGGAAAAACGTAAAATATACATAATTGATGAAAATGGTTTCAAGAAAAAAAAACACGACATCTCGGCACTGGTGCATCACAAATGATACAGAGGCTGGAACAGGATCCTGGCAGAGGGCAAAGTAAAGTGTGTGTGTGTGTGTGTGTGTGTGTGTGTGTGTGTGTGTGTGTGTGTGTGAGTGTGTGTATTGTGGGGAGATGGGGGAGCCCTCCTCACCCCTCCCCACCGGCGCTCTTAATGCACAACATATGTTGCCATACTGACCTACTATACAGCATCAAGAAAAAAACACAGAAACGAAGGAGTGAAGGAAAAAGAAGCAGAAGACAGAATTCTCCAACCTCCAGCTTGCTGTTCCACCAAACTGTGCATATATCTCACTATATTTGGTGTCAGAAAAGAAAAGGCCGAGAAGACCAAACGGCAATTTTGTCGTGGAAGCGCGTGACCTTCATTCACCCCTTTAACGGTTATATTAGTCTTTGTACGTAAATTTGGATCTCGTCTCACAATGACGCAACGCCGTATCCAAGGATGATTTCGGGGGTTTTGCAAAAGAAAAAAGATCTAAATGTCTCCGATTCGGGAGATCAGTCAGCGATGTGGGAGTTGTGTTTATATACCAGACATGGACGATCAGCGGAACCTCAGAGTTTGAAAACCGACTCCGTTTCCGTTTGGGATCGAAAATCAAGAACTTTTGTTGAGCAGACGCCGAGGCTAAACCGTAGTCAAAACAATAACATCTATAAACTTTCTGGAGAAGTGCCTGACTTACAGCAGAGACGAACAATACGCTGAATGGGCTCTACAAACCTGAGTATCTTCTCTGAGGGAAAAAAAATTTTTTTTGGTCACCAGACAGACAAGAAACAACTTTTTTTATCCTCATTGTTCTTGTAACTTATTACAAATAGACAGAAAGTA